>NW_028261391.1:34131392-34386392 GCF_051295495.1 Thamnophis sirtalis
AGCACATATGTATAATAATAGATGGAGAAAGTTGGTACCAATAATGGTATCTTTCAGGATGGGCTACTGATCCTGGAAAAGGATTTTAATAATACTGTTTGATGATTTGGGACTATTCCTCAGACCTATGTTATAGGGTCCAAAATTGGTATATATTGTCCTCCATGCTGGAGCAACGTATCCCAATTTTGGACCCTATAAAATTAGGCATGTGCTGGGAAGCTGAGCTTCTGGTTTCCAATCATGCACGTGTGCCTGCAAGCTTGTCTTCGCATGCACATGCATACCAGAAACCAGAAGACCAGGTGACTGGTGTGCATGCACATGCCAGAAACCATAAGCTCATCTTCCCAGCATACACATGCATGCCAGAGAGCTGCTCTTCTGGTTTCTGGCACTTTCCCAAGCATACACCCCCGTTTAGGCATTCAATGCCAAAAAGATTTACCATCACAGATATAGGTGATCTCTTGGACCAATTGCAAATAGATATAAAGGAACAAAAATATGAATGAAAATATGATATTTTAATTTAATAATCAAATATAAAGATCAACTTATATCCATAAACCTATATTCAAACAAAACAGAGTCAAGAAAGCTTATGAGAAAAAATGTCTTAGAAAACAGTGCAGAAAGCAATTTCTTAGCTGAAAATATTAAAAGTGAATATTGCATTCCAACAGTTAGTTCAAAATTTAACACTGCTATTGAAACCTTATAGGGTAATACAAAATATTAGTACAAAGCGTAGTACAGAAAGTCAAATAACATTTTTATTAAAAATAAATCCTTTTCCTGCAACAGAAATTACAGATGTATGACTAATCCACAGTACATGGCATTTCCATTTGTACTAGAATAAAATAAACTAACTACATGCTAGCTTACAGTAACAATGTGGAAGTTACTGAAGTAGATGAATAGAATTTTATTAAAACTGACCCAAAACCCAAATGTTTTAGTCTCAGGTCAGAAATAGAAAGTCCATTCTTGACCCTGCACCCAATACATTATATTTGGTACTCCTGAACTGATCTGCAGTGGTTTGAAACCCTTCTCAGCCAAAGTCTTGTGAAGATCGCAGGTGGAACTTTAGCATCATCAAGGACTTCTACAATAATGGATTTGTGATGGAATAAGTATCTATCTCAGGAACACTCTTCCAGCAAGGCAACATTAGAACTGAATGTTTGATTAAAGATATTTTAAATAGGGGGAGGGTTTGAGTGAAGCACAGTTGGATCAATGGTCAATTAACCAATCTATATTACAGCAACAGATGGTTATAAAAACTTCCACTTGAACATTTCCAGTAAAATGAAATCCACCATCTCTCTAGATAATTTTAGTTGAATTGGTTTTGCAATTAGAGAAATTTACCTTCTCCTGTAAATATATCAGACTGTGTGACAGAAAAATGAAGGATTGTTTTGTATTTGCTTTTCTGTGCCACCCATCCAAATAATTGAATACTCTCACATCTCCATCTTCCCCAGATTTCCCAAGGCTAAATATTCTCAACTCCTTCAATCACTCTTCACAAAACTTAGTTTCTAGTTTCTTAATTTCTGATCATCATTGTTGAAAATGTGTATCATATATAAATCTGATTTTAAAAAAATCAATTTCTTAATTCAAATCTGCTTTCAGATTTACAATAACCTCTTTTTAATGTTCCTATTTCCATTTCATCAGTTACATCTTTCCTGTTGATTAATATCAAGTTAGGGGTAGTTAATCATGTTCTGCTTTCCTTGAAGAAAATTTCAACAAAACTAATTAGTAGCTTTCTGGAAAAATATGCTTAACAAAATTAGGCTTTTAACCAATGGCAAAGCAATTAAATTACTTTTTCACTGTTATTTCATCTCACTTTCAAATATAATTTCTATTTTTTAAATAAAATCTATATTTACTTTTAGTTGTGAGAAAACAGACAGTAACAATGATATGGTTTTTATTATTCTAACTCAGACACTCTTTATAATATTGTCAGTCTGATTGTCTAAAAAACTTTCCTTTCAATTGTTTATATCACAAACTGAATCCTTCATTTGCTACATTCCAATAAATAAAATAATAAGGAAATAAGGTCCCTATTGTATCTATTACATTATATATAAAAAGTTTATTTTAATAATTTTCTTACTATGAGCATTAATGTATAAACCACAATGTCTATAACTTTAAAGCCAATGTTCCTTCTGCTTTTTCATTTACTGGTTTACTAAATACTAAATACTGTAAAGGAAGAGAAAAAGAGTTAATCACTTTGAAATCTGCCATCTAAATTATGAGCAAAAAGTTGCCAATTTCAGGAAATTCAAAATCTAATAACTAATTTGGAGCAGTAAGTTTTCTCATTCTGTGAGAAGAACTTTTAAAAGGAACAAGGTTCATTTTGTCTTTGTTCTTTTGGCTTCCCAGTTTGGCTTCCATGATGTGTCCTCATGAGGTGTTATCAAGCCAACCTTCAGAAAGTTGGAGAATCATCTAAATGGAATTTGATGAGGGCCCTCTTTTTGTTTATGCTATGAATTGATCTGATCTGTTTCTTTGAACTCTTTCTCCGACTTCATATTACAGGTATTTATTTTCATAGAATGTGTTAATGCCTGGAATATAGGCTGTGAATTAAACCAGCCAGCTCTTGTGATATTTTCTTTTATCCCTTCTCAATTAGCTCCTTGGCCTTAATTTACATAATAAAGAACATTGCCTTTTTCAACAGGGAATTTAGCCTACCACATAGCCTGGCAATTCTGCTAGAAAAGAGGAAGAAATGAACAGAATCTACTTACTACCTCTTAAGGAAAAAAAAGGGGGGTCAGAAATGTTCTTTGCAAAGAGTGATCATGGCATTGGCCATGGGATGGGCCCCTTCCCGACTCCTCTGGAGTGGAAGACTTAGATCCTTCTATTTGAGAACGCCAGAGGAGGCAATTATAACACAGCTGTTTGTGTGCATGTGCACATTCGGTTTGGCTAGGATAGGCAAATTATTATGAATAGGAGCTTTATAGCACTTTTTCTTTTAGAAATTCTTTTCTACATGCCAGGGGAGGTAAGTGAAACATCCAACATGAAATGAATGGTTCTGAATGCTCAAGATAGGCTGACCTTTTGGATGTACCTGTTTGTTATTGTGACCACATTTTGATTGTGCTTGCAAATACAATGACATGATCTAATATTTACATATAAAACAATGAAGCTGGTTAGAAGTTAAGTTTTAGAAGGGCAGTGGAATATGATGCATCACTTTACAAAGAACTAAAGCAGCCACATCTTTTTGTAGGTTCATGCTGTTGCTTTAAAAACTGCTCCTAACTTTCTCTGTATTTCTGAATATATTGGTTTGCTTGTTCCAATAAAACGAAGTGGCCATTACTTCAAAGAATTTGTACAATTGTGGAGAGAGAAGTAATTTACCAATCATGGATAGAAATGCAACTTATCTTTGTAACTGATTGGCGTAAAAACAATGTTTAATATAACATCTGATGCTGACGGATTATTATAAACAGGAAAAATTCTTGCCATTATTTTTTCTATTATGCTCTTCTGTTTTAAAATTTCTCATGAAAAGAGCTAGGCATAAAAGTGTCACAATCCAGAACAAGCTACCATGTTATATATTCTTCAAAATATTAGAAATGTGTGTTCAATGTCACAGACAATTGTCCAACTTATAAATCATGCATCTATTTATGGAGGTATACTTCCTTTTATATACCCAGAGGCATAATTTCAGCAATGTCAATGTGACAATTCATGTGACAGTAATTGTTAAACATCTCTATCGTTCAATATAAATCATCTGTGAAAAAGTATACATATTTTAAAGTCTAATGTTTGCAGACATCTGCTCAAAAGCTGGAAAATATGACCTTTAACAATGAATGTTAAAGTATTTATGTTGTGCAAGATAATCATGAGTTTGTTTGTTTTTTAAAATCAATTACCTTTAGAAATTATTTACAATATTTCACACCTGTATTAGCATTGAGTAGCAAAATCACAGACATCAAATGTTGCATAAAGCAGGTAGAATTGAGCCATTGGATTCCCTAGAATATTTAATCTGACCCAGGGTATCTGTAGGAGGAAAAGTTGCTGCCTAGGAAACAATCAGAAAAGTGATTTAATGAACCGAAAAAGAAATGCTAATTAATCAAGCAGTTGAAAGTAGCGGCAGGAAGCGTGTACCTTCCAATTTACAAGATTAAGTTAGAAGTAAAATTATCTCATTTAGTCATGTTTCCTGTCTGGTTGACATCGAGGTATAACAGCAATAGGGTTATATTTGTGACCAGATAATGCTAATTCTGCTAAGAAAATAATTGCAGCCTTTCCTGGACCAGATGGCTATGTCTGTGGTCCCCAGATGAATTACTGCAAAATGTTTTATATGGGATTCCCCATGAAAAGCATCCATATAAATGGTAGCGAATGCAGTGGTATGGGAGGATTATAAGTATTCTTCTTTGTTATCAGATACACTGCATTCCAAGGGGCTTCCAAATGGAATTCAAAGAGCTGATTGTTACTTACCAGTTGTTCTAGCACTGGATGAGGATTATTGAAGAATTAGATCTTGAAGAAAGATTATTGCTTTAAGGCCCATTAATAAGAAATGTACATTCAAGGTCCAGAAGACATGCCTTTTCAGTCATAGCACCTGCCCACTGGAATACTTTGCCACCTGAAATTAGGCTAATTTCCAATCTGCATATACTATATTCTGGGAAGCACTTAAGACCTGACTGTTCAATAGTTAGTGAGACCTGGTTGGTTATTTTTATTTTGAGGTTTTTATTCTTATTTTATAATTTGTTTGACTGCAAGAGCAAAGGGGTAAGTAAGAATAAGAAGGATTGTTATGTATAAATACATAAATAATTTAAAAAATATAAACTGATTGTATTCTAAGGCTGTACATGCAATGAACATTATTCAGTGCTCAGGACATGGCATTTTATTACCATATTTGGAAATATGAACAATCTTATAGCCAGGAACTTTATTAAAAATCCTTACAGATGTTCACATATTCCTTAGAAACAGTATAGTAACTAATGAAGTTCTATGGAGTATGTTATTCCACTTCCAAAGTGGAAAACAGTTTTTACTTGATAGAAAATAGTGGCAGTCAGGATAAAGAAGAGAGAAGATGTCTCCCAAGTTCCTTGGCTCTATTGAAGAATGTAAAAATGATTTGCTTTCTTTGAACAAAATATCCCAGAAAGGAAATTCATCATGTCATTTATGTGCTGTAATACAGTGTTCAAAGGGAAATGCCACCTGTTTGAAGCAGATGGCAAATTATCACTGAGAGAGCAATCGCCTGCACTGAAGAGACCATTTGCTAATTCCAACATCACAAGGTAATTCAGGTGCTGCAAGTCAAAGCAAACTACTTTATGATTTAGGGTCATAAGGTTATGATTGCTAACACCAATGCTGAATGTTATTTAGTGTCTTTTGTTTATATTCCTAATCATTATGCCATGCAGCTTAGACATAGAGAAACCCCAACCCCTAACATTTCTTCCTTAATATGAAATAGTAAGCTTTCAATTAAGCACAGTTTTGAGCTTTTTGACCATTTATTTATTTATTAAATGTATATGCCGCTTCAATCATAGGATGATACACAGTTGTATCTGTCTGCCCCGTGCCAACTCAGTGAAGCGGTTGAAGTGATGTGCCAGTGCCTGGAGGCTGTCAGGGTCTGGATGGGAATGAACAAGCTTGCACTCAATCCCGACAAGACCGAGTGGCTATTGATGCTCCCTCCCAAAGATGGTCCAGCTATTCCATCTCTCAGCCTGGGGGAGTGAAATTATACGCCCCTCAGAGAGGGTTCGCAATTTGGGAGTCCTCCTGGATCCGCAGCTGACTTTAGAACACCATCTGTCGGCTGTGACCAGGGGGACCTTTGCCCAGGTTCGCCTGGTGCACCAATTGCGACCCTATCTGGACCAGGAGGCCCTTCGGATAGTCACTCACGCCCTCGTGACCTCAAGACTGGACTACTGTAATGCGCTCTACATGGGGCTGCCCTTGAAGAGTATTCGGAGACTTCATCTTGTCCAGAATGCAGCCGCACGAGCGATTGTGGGTACACCTCGGTACACCCACGTTACACCTATTCTCCGCGAGCTGCACTGGCTGCCCATTGGTCTCCGGACACACTTCAAGGTGCTAGTCGTTACTTTTAAAGCCCTACATGGTATCGGACCTGGGTACTTGAGAGACCGCCTCCTGCCAATTACCTCCCATAGACCTATTAGATCCCACAGACTAGGCCTAGGCCTCTTCCGAATCCCATCTGCCGGCCAGTGTCTGCTGGCAACTCCCCGGGGGAGAGCCTTCTCTGTGGCTGCTCTGGCCCTCTGGAACCATCACCCCATTGAGATCTGGGCCCTCACCACCCTTCCGGCTTTCCGCAAAGCAATTAAGACCTGGTTGTTCCGGCAGGCCTGGGGCTGTTGAATCTCTCAGCCCCACTCGAGGATATGACTGTTGTTGTTTTTTAAAATGTGTTTGTCTTTTATTTTTATTCTGTACCCCCATCCCTCTTTGATTGCTAGCCGCCCTGAGTCTCTTGGGAATAGGGCAGCATACAAATTGAATAAATCCAATCCAATCCAATCAATCATAGTTAATTGACCATATAAGAACATCAGTGCAATCAGTCTCATATGTACATCTAAAATCTCAGAGGGAGTGATCGAATTTAAGATTTACAATCTTAAATTTTAAAAAAGAAAGAAAAGAAACCCACATGATATCTGTATACTATAAACATGAATAAAAGGATGCGGTGTCTCAGTGGCTAAGACATCAAGCTTGTCGATCAGAAAGGTCAGCAGTTCGACAGTTTAAATCCCTAGCGCTGCATAACAGAGAAAGCTCCCATTACTTGTCCCAGCTTCTGCCAACCTAGCAGTTTGAAATCATGTAAAAATGCAAGTAGAAAATAGGGACCACTTTGGTGGGCAGGTAACAGCGTTCCGTACGCCTTTGGTATTTAGTCATGCCAGTCAAATGATCATGGAGACATCTTCAGACAGTGCTCTTCGGCCTTGAAACAGAGATGAGCACTACCCCCTAGAGTCAGGAATGACTAGCATATATGTGCAAAGGGAACCTTTACCTTTATCTTTTTATAAACATGAATAACTATAATTAAAATTAAAGCTTTTCAACAAACAGATATAATGTGCAAATCTTTGTATGAATTACCCATTGAAGCAAATTTCAAATCCAATGTACAGAATGGAATTGGATGCTTTCCAAGTGATTTTTTGGTATCTGGTTGTAGCAGTTTCAAATGATATGTTTTATGGCCCGAATCAGGAAGTTTGACTGATTTTTTAGATGGGCTCCTGAAATTAATATCAGTAACTGGCCAATGAGTTTTATCATAATCATAATGTTATCAGGGCACATTAAGGAGGCATATGCTCTACTTTAGGGTCTCACACTCTTAGTAGAATTTGTGAGGAAGGAAAATCTGCATAGGCAGTGTATGCAAAGATATTCATATGTGTATTTGGGACAGGGGAAGAGAGACTGACTGAAAGAAAGACACTATTGATTTCTTTCAATTGTGATTAAAAGGTGCGATTAAGGTGTGTTTACCTTTTCAAAAGTGTATCCATTCTTCTGTACTAGTCCTATGGCACACTGGGTGGTAGAAATATTTTCAGTAAGGGCAAAAAAATTGTACAGAAGACATGGAGATTTTGGCAGAAGTGATACAATTCTTGTCAGGCATTTTCTTCTCCATTAACAGTATAGCTTCTTTCATTCAGCCTGTAGCTCATAATGTTCATCAACAGTAATGATGGAAGAGATAAAGAACCTTATCTATGCAGATGGCCTCAATCACAACCTGTTCCCTTTGATAGTGGCAGCTCTTTCCAGAAACATTTCTGTCATAACCTTGATCGCACCCAATTGTTTTTTTCTAATCTATCTGTTCACACCATATGACTGAAGAATGGTAGTCTCTGTTAGGCTCATTCTTTCTTTCCCTCTCCTCCTTTCTCTCTCCCTTCCCACCCCTCTCTTCCCTCCTCTCTGTCTCCATTTTGCTCTTACTCTCACTCCAGTTCAAACTGTCAGCATTTTGCTCAGCAACTGAGAAGGCAGGTTTCCCCTCTACCAGACCATTTCATTCCAAAACCTATACATTAGATTTGTCCCATTAGGTCGTTACCTTGATTTGCCCCACAATAGTCCCAACTAGCAACTGCACTCCAAGGCCATACATGAGCTTCTTCTCCCTGGTTTTTGGTTGTTTTTATGTTTTGTCATGCCAGCTCAGGAACATATGCCACATGCTGTAATGGCCAGTAAAATGTCCAGAACAAACATGCTGATACATGTATTCTTAAAATAAGTTATGTTCTAAATTTACTGTTGTTCAGCTACAATGTCAATATAACAAGCACTCTCTCTTCTATGTCTTAAGCCAAGCAGCACAAACTCTTGGGTCATTTTTTTCTTTTTGCTTAGAACAATTTTAAATCTTAACACTAAGTTAATGGCCATTAGCATAGCAATAGGTTCTTGGTACAAACATTTAACATTTATTACAATAAGAAAGTCTGTGAATGCTAATTTCTCTGTACCAGATCATTTCTCCTTGGCCTGCTTTTCCCTGCCAGCTTCACTGCTAGAGCTTGCTTAAACCAGTCAACCTTTCTTTCACTGTGTGCCTGCTGTACCACAATGATCCAGCTGGGCTGCTGACTGCAATGATTAGTTGTATATATCAGCCTGTTATAGTCTTCCAGCTTATTACAATCTGTCTCCGCCTATCTGAGGGGCCTAGGTGATTGGGAGGAGAGAGAAATAGAGAGACTTTTAGCTCTTTTTATGATCTCCAATTAGCCTATATCTATGCTTGTTTATTCCAGACTACTTTTGACAATCTCTGATTCTTATTCTGCCTCCTAGACTCCTTAAATTTGCTTCTGATAGCATAGTGCCTCTGCCCTGAGACTTCTGCAGTAGCAAAACGGTGCCAGCCAGCCACTACCAATCTGTCAAAAACCCTGGCAGCAATCCACAACAGTGTTCAAGATGGGAGGAAGTGGTCCTTTCAGAAGAGCAATCTTATAATTGCCAAGACATAGCATTGGCAGCAAACTGAAACTCATAATATCTGCATCATGTTAAACAGCAGCCAGCAGCCCGTAATCATGTGGTCTTTTGCAGAAAAGGTTCAGCTTGCCAATAAGCTATGCCAGCCTACCTGGCAAACCACAAAAGCCAATAGCAGAAGGTGTAAAATTACACTTGCACAAGAACAAATTAATTGGCATCCTTTAGGGCTTCTACAAAAAGAAGCCAAGCTTTTCTTGTTACTTTATTCAAAGGCGTACTAATGTGAAAAATGCTTGCAAAGTCATTTTTTTGTGGGAGCTGAATCCTGTTATTTTCACCACTCAAGGTGCAAAATGAGATTAGAGTAAGGGTTCAAGTGTTAGGCTTAAATCAATTTCAAAGCTTCTGGGTCTCTGTTAATGTAATATTATGGGATTTAGAGGTAAAAGACTCAATAGCTAAACATAGCGTTCTCTGTCTTCTCAAACATCTGGGTCATTGGCAATGTCACTGATGCTTTTATTCTAACGAAATCAATACATGAATCAGAAATCTAACCCCCAATCAAAGTTACTTAACTACAATGTATTCAAAAAGACACTTCTTTTCAATGAACTTGTTTCACAATAAAAAGTATTGAAACACCAATAAGCATTAATCCTTAAACAATTGTATTAGTGAAAGGAATGCATCATTTTAAGACTGCACAACATGGAGATTTACAAAGTTACATGTGAATTATATTTACTTAAATGACATTCTAAATAGCTTTGATTACTAATTTTCTATAACATTTGAAATGGTTAGTGTAACAAAGGGATCTAATAAAACTAGAATACTAAGTTAAAAGTAATTTTACAGCTAAAATTAAGTTCATTTGTTTTTTTTAATAATATTTATGTCCCATATTTTCTCTTTTTTTAATCAGTGCTATGTTATTTAAATTTGACAGTAAAGTAGACATATTGGTTTTTAAAGCAACTTTCGTTCTCCATATAATATCTCATAATTCATTAAATATTATAACCAAAATAATGTAGGCCCAGTCATACCATGTAAATGCATTATTACAAATCACTAAACATATTAAGTGAAACTATAGCTTGAATAAAAACAGAGGGTCAAACAAAGACAGAAAAACTTCAAAAAATGTAGTCTCCATTAGTTTTGGCCACCATATCCTTCTCAAGGGCCATATTTTTCAAAATCTTCATAACATCCATTTATCTTAGAGTTGTTGATATATTTTATATACCATAATGCTATCATTTATTACGACATTAAAAGAAATGCAAGAATGATGTTACAAGTTACAAATCCTATGCTTTGAATGTTTTTAAGTTGAAGGAAGGTTGGGTTCTTTGGGATGCTTTTCTTCCCATTTGAATTATGTTTTGTTTTAAGGCCCATACAAAGCAACTACACTTTTCACTATGTACTATAAATCAATCATTCAAGAGACCTTGTCTTCCTGTCCTGCTTTGCTTTGTTTCATAATTTTAACCTAGCAGTATTAATATCTAAATAAAGCAAGGGTGAAATGCTCTGAAGTCTGCTACTGGTTCGCTTCGCTACCGGTTCTCTTCGCATGTGCACAAAATGTGTGCTTCACGCCCATGCACTACAATGCAGCACTGAAAAAGGAGGATTAATAAGCCTTTCTGAGTCTGTAAAGGTAAGTAGAACAGCAAGGGGGGAACAGCTGTGCTGCATGATTTAGATTTGGTAGAAAGCAGCTAATCGTCGGAGCTGCCGGTTCATCTGAACAGGTAGCATTTTTTTACTACCAGTTCAGGCGAACTGGTATAATTTTTTACTACTGGTTTGGGCAAACTGATCCAAACAGGTAGCATTTCAGCCCTGAAAGACTTCTGACATACAATCATAGAAGCTTCCACAGTTGCTGGAATTGCTGGATGAACACTCAGAGGGATGAAAAGTGATGCAACTGATTGATTTTCTGTTCAGAAGTGGCAACTGCATTGCTTTGCAAAGCAAATTCAAATGGATGGTAGGATAAACTTATGTCAAAGCAAAGCATTCCTTCAAAGCTTTTATCACCACCCAATGTTTTTACACAATCGTTTAATCTTTGGAATACATTTTGCACATAATTTTACATTCACATCAGTCTAAATAGTCCAAATGCACCAGAAATGCTGAGAGAATCTGCAGATCACTTTATATGCTCTTCTAATTGAGCAGACACTGAATTATAAACTAAGGTATGGATTTTTTCATATATTTGTGATATATATTGTCACATATATCACAATCTCATATGAAAAGATGTTATAATATTATACATGGAAGGACAAAAATATTATCTGGTATTATTATAGAGATTGCAGATATTATAGTAGGTTTTTTTTGTTATTTTGTAAACTTCAGCTGTTCTCTCTGAGAAGGATAAAAACAAGGAACAGGATATTGGAGCAAAAAAACAAACAAACTAGTTAAATCAATTCCTGAACCCCTGATTAAAGGTTTGAATATTCAGAATCTCTAGAGAAGCAAGCACAAGGCTATTGCTTCAGGATCTTATTTGTCTCTAAGGAATAGATGTACAAGTCTAGAGAGAAGACCAGTTTAGATTCTTTACTTCTTTTGCTGTGTTTGTGTGCTTAAAATTTGCCTCTGAAACTTATTTTCTATGTATTTATTTTCTCAGGAATGTTGTATTTGTATGTCCCTTTCAATTTCTCAGCAACAAAGTAGCATCTGACCACCACCGTCTTCTCATATGCCCAAGCTTTATATTTTCCTTTATATTTCTTCTCCATAGGACATTGTTTTAAGTTGTTATATGAAACTTAAACAACTCTGTACTTAAATTTCATTCACCACTTTGTCTTTGTAAAATAATAATACTTAAGAGTTAAAAGGAATTTTAACATTTTGTCCCCTTTTAAAAAAAGAAAATAAATAAGAAATTTAATATTATCTCTTGTAAGATTGAAATGCCTGCCCACAAAAGAAAACATAAGGAGGACACCGTAGAATGTCTTTATTTTCCTTTCTCTCTTCTCCTTTAAATTGCTGGATGGTAGTATAAGGTTCTATCTCCCTCCCTTCCCCTCCCTCTCTCCCTCCCCTCCCTCTCTCTCTCCCACTCTCTTAGGTTGCAGGGAAGTAATCAGATAAAACACTCTTTAAAATCTGAATGCAGGCTGCACACCAAGGCAGGATAGATATATGCAAATAATTTCTAAAGATATTTTAAAAGTTCATATTTTTTTTGCAGTCAGGATATTCAGGTCTAATAAGTTCAAAATTTCCATGTATCTAGGCAGCCCTTTGGATATTGCTACCAGGGCTCCTATTACTATTATACAATCATTGATTTCTTCCTCCATAGTCACGCAACTTCAATTTGCAAATCACTATATTTTGTAATTTTTTCTAGATGTTTCTCTTCAATTTATCCATCACCTGGTAATATAGCCTTTATTGTCATTGTACAAAATAAAGACAACAAAATTGTACTGCAATATAAATGAACCAGACTTTTTTTTCTTTTCTACAATAGTGATGTCAGGTGTGTTATGAGCCAGATATCTGTACATGGATCCAAAAGTCCCACAGGATTTGACTTGCTCATTTGCTGCTCCCAGTAATTTTTGCTGAACCCAAACTTCTGGCAATGCTTCCAATGTATGATTTTGGCAATTCCATTATGAGATTGTAGATAACCAGTCTGTTACATTTTGCTGCAGCCACTGATAAGGTGATCCACTGTTTCATCTTTCTCATTGCATAAGCAATATTTGCTATTGTTACATGTTGAATTTTTGCTGTCATGGAATTGATCTGCAAGGCTTGTTCTTGGGCAGCCAAAATGAAGCCTTCTTTCTTCAGCATGCCTGATCTCAATCAGCTCTATGTTAGCTTTGTATCTACCTTTCTTTCAATGTCCTTCCGCTATTCCCTGTGGATAGGCTTCTTTTCCAACTAGAAACTCGGTGCTCAATTGTTTCCTTTCGATATTCTGCTTTCAAGCTTGTTGTTTTCAAAAATTTTCCCTTGTTCACCTCCTTCAGCAGTAGCTTTTTTGTCTTTTTATGGAGTCATTTAAGCCGTGTTTTTCCTCTTCCATCATTTGCTTCACCTATAAGAGTTCTCTGTCACCCTGAGATTGACGCAAGTACAATCGATCAATATCACATTTTAGGTGCAGAACATGGTGCATTGTCATTAATTTTCTTGTCTTTTGACCCAAGTTATCAACTTCTAGTTGAGTCCAATCAATTATTCCAGATGGTGGTGATGATGATGATGATGATGATATGAACCCTCCAAACTACATGCTCAGTCCTGTTGTATATTAGTGCAGTTATGAAAAACTTTGAAGTCATGTTTCAATTTGAACTTTAATCATATTACCATTGAAATAAATTTGTAATTTGGCATGGAAATGAAACCTCTTTTCAACTGAGTACTGACTCTTAGTCAAAAAAGGCAAGGTTGACCACTAGCTATGCCAAACATTGTGGATGACAAAAAGGGATCAGAAACAACAAGCACTACCCCACAAGGATGAGATAGTGGGCATTGTTCATTGTCATACCAAAACATGCCTTAAAAGAGCCTTAGGAAACATTTCAAAACATTAAGATGAAACCTTTGAAGATAATTTAGCTGAAACTGCTACATTCATTCATGCTATTTTCATCTTATTCTGCCGTAAAATGAAGCAGCTGTAGGTGTTTTGATTCTTCCCCTTTATGGCTTATGGGTATTTCTTTTTTCTTTTAAACTGAAGGCTGAATCTCAAAGCACAAATCTGAATCATGCTTTAAATATTGAATCCCCATTCAAATTGAATTATGGCTTATTTCCACAGATCTACTAACTATTCATCATTTTCATTTTGCATAAAATCCATTGACTGATGAAAGATACTGCTCCAGGTTGGGAAATCTTAAGATTTCTGTACGAGAAAAGTTCAGGAAATACATCAAAGCATTGTTTGTGAAATTAAAGAACATGAGCATTTTCAATTCCATATGGGCACCAGATGTTTGCCTACACAGAGAGGACATAACATTAAAAATATCCCAATTTGGTTTTTAAAAATGTTGACTCCCTTGAGATGATTCTAAAGGCCTAAAAGAGCACCCATGGGTCCTGTTTTATTTAAAGATGTTGAATTTACTATAAAATAAAGAGGGACCACACACATGCAATAGGAATGGTATCTATTTTTCTATTGTTAGGGCACAACCTGAATATTCCCCAGCCTTATTCATAAAGTCATTAAAATCATAAGTGCTTTGCTGAAATGAAAAACAAAAGCAATTATCTTAAAAACATTTTGAAAACAGGTGCAGAGGAAGAAAAGCAAATACCTCCAAAATCAGGTATTGATAATAGGAGAGGAGCATATACTTATATTTTAGTTTGGTCTCTATTATGGTAATTCATGTGCTTGTGGAAAATTTTCTTGAGTTTTGTCTTTTTTATGCCTTTCCCTCCTTTTTTATCTGCTGGAAAATTAAGACACCTTATTATGATTTAGGAATAAGGATTAATAAGCATTAGGGAATGCTGCAGTAAGAGATGTCCATCACTGTATTGAAATAGATACAAATACTGGATTTCTTTTTTAAAGGCCATTATTGTCAGAATTCAATCTGGATGTGAAGGTAAGTGCACACAAATAAATCATTTTAGTACTTGGATTTCAGATATAGTGAAACAACTATGCTGAGATTTTGCCAAGTCCATATCAAGTATTATAAATCCTAAGCTTGTGTGCATTGGCATCACCAGTTATACAATTCAAAAATTATATTAGAAACATGTCGTTATTATATATATGACTACAATTGGGGCTGGAGTTTCCATCATAAGTTGTGGTCATATAGTGAGTTGGACCCAATTTTACAACAATTTTTCAGATGAACTTTAAGTAAATTATGCAATTATTAAGCCTAAGTCTAGGTTTACCAATAGGAATTTTTTTCTGGAATTTTCTTTAACAAAAAGAATAAATCACAGATTATAGTTATGTGAATCTCAGGATGTTGCAAATGCAATTCAGTTGCCAAGCACCTGAATTGTGTGACCTCAAGGTTGGTGTGATGGTCATCCATCTGAGTACAAGTCATAAGAACTTTTTCCAAGACAACTTTGAACTAATGTTAAAGAAATAGTTGTAAATTGAGGACTACCTGTATAGCATCATGTTATATGCTTCCAATCATGCTTTGTGTTTTCATGGAATTTGTTTCATATTATAAAAAGAAGGGAGGAAAGAAAAATTGTTTGGGCTCAACCCCTCAACCACAATCCCACCAATACTCCTGATATACTGCCTACTTTGGAGGGTAATGTTTGTTCTGTCAATTTATCAATAGAATAAATACTTTTCTTTCTTTTTTTAACATTAAAAAATATCACCAGGGGCAAGAAAGCACCTACTTTTCTTTTAATATTTGGATAGCTCACAGCTAAGCTGTTCATTTTTACCTAAAATTCCATTCAGATTTCTTCTAGGAATCAAATCCAGAATCTGTTCTCAAAATTTTATTTGTTCCATTTACCATTTTCCAGTTGAGTTTTCTGGAAAGCTAATTCCTTTATTATGGTAAAATAGTTTCTTGTCTCTACTGTGTTATCCATTATAATATCTAGTTAATGTAATATTCAGTCCAACTTTATTACTCTGTTATGTTTAAGAAGTCCTTAATTCTTTGAAAAAATACATTTATTCTTTTCTCCAAAGAATTTAAAAAGGGAGCATATATAAAATTAGATCAAAAGGTATTTTTCAAGAGCAATATACTTCTTGACATTCATTTCTCCCAGAAAACCAATCTACAAAAGCAAACCAAAATAACTTTTAAAATGTTGACAATGTAAAGAAAAATCAGGCAGTAGGGTTTCAATATGAAGAGATCAAAATGCACTTTTTTCCATCAAACTATGATGTTATTTCAGATTTCATGAAGTGCCATTGAAATATTATTTTAGAAGCAGGTGATCAGAAACAGCTTCGCTTTTAAAAGTGATTTTTCTGCCATATATTCTAAAAGGGGATAACCACTTTGGAAGCAAACTTGGCACATACAGATTAAGTATTTCAGGTTTGTTATACAGCAGTCTATATGATGAAGAATATAATACCCATAGAATGTATGAGAGCCCTTCAGTCTAAGAACATAACATTTTAGCTAGAATCTTAGTCACTTTTAACATTGGTTTCAAGCAAGCAGAGCTAATTAAAGCATTGTAGACAACAACTTCATTCTTCACATGCTCTATGGAGATTCTCAGTCATTCAGGTCATGGTTCTCCCAAAGGTCCTTTTTAAAAAGGCAATAGGACTTCCTTTGTTTTTCATTGAAGAGACAAAGCTTCTCGTTCAATAAGCTTCTTCACTTCAGTTCAGAACTTCTTGGATAAGAATTAAAACAGAGTGGGGGGGAAAGAAAGTCCAATATTATAATAAATCAACTTAAAATAAATTAATGTTAATAAATTTGGTTTATGTTATGTAATTTCATTTGAAAAGAAATAATTCTTATGAAATTATATTTTAAGTTATAGAAAATATGAAGGTAATTAAAAATACATAGTATAGAAATGACCCTCAGAAAATCTGTATTTGTATTCTATAGCCTCATGCAACTTCCACAATGAGTTATAGAACAGATATTTCAAAAGATAAAATGAAAGCTCCTTTTCAGTTCTAAATTTATGGAAATTGGGGTCAGGCTGCTTTTGCTTTCATTCTGAATTTTTGAAATATAAAAATTATTGTAATTGTTAGACATATCTTTATTGTGATAGGCAACAGCTTTCCAATTCTACATTTCCTATTTTCCTTTGGTCAGAAAGTTGAGAAAGGAAAATAACTAGCTGAAATTTGTATACTATCCATCTCCTTCATCTCCAAAGACTCATCATTAAAAGCTATTGGCCAGGGACATGGATTATTTATCTGCCATAAGCGGGATGGGGGAATAATTTGGCTTGCTTTCTGCTGTATTCCACAATAGAATATGCCTATATAAAAGCAACTGCACTATCACAGCCTTTAGGCCAGAATTTCCTTTTAGTCCAGAAGTTCTGCCAGCATACAAGGTTTCTAAATTTAATTGTGTTTTAGAAAGTGGAGTCTTTAGGGCTAAAACATGAAATAATAGAAGAGAATTTTGAATGATGTAAGATAGAATCCTTTTCATAAAAGGAGTAAAATGTAAATCCTAAGAGAAAAGAAAACATTGATTTTGAACTAGGTGAGCCATCATTAACTTATCAAATAAAGCCAGAGACATAAATCAATTCCACTACTTAGACAATGATAAATCAAATAAAGCTCAGAAAAGAGTTATTGATTTGATGCCCATCACTCAAAGGCTCTTCATTTGATTCCTTGGCCATCTGCCTAATTGAAATGAAAATTCTGATAACTTTTTTGTAAGCCCTGTGTCTGTTGACTTTCATAAAACATTATTCAATCAAATACAGATGGTATATGACCCATGCTTGCCTAAGAGTGTTATCCACATGGATTAAGTTTTAGAGTGATACATTCTGCAGTGTGGTATACAAGATGCTTCTGTTTAAACGTCTTCTTACTTGACCTTTTGTGGGTAAGACTTTTGCACAAATGCTCCTCTAGTTTCAGGTAATGGTTTAGTTCAGTGTCTATTGCCCATTAAGCACAGAAAAAGAAAACCCAAACAGTTAAATGATTTTTGACATCTACCTTTCAAACATATTTGTGCCTTGATTTCTGCATGTGGCCTTAATCATTCTCTTTTACTCTGTCTTCAGGATGTAATTGTAACTGTCCATAATGATTTAGGGTGTGCTAGAGATATTATGGAGCATATCATATTTCAATATAACCACATTATATGGCCTGTAATTTGATAATTCATGATGTAAGCAATATGAAAATCATTGTTGACATATTCAGCATAAGGTATGATGGATATTGGCCATGTATATGTGCTTTCTGTATATTTTAGTAAGTTACTGGCAATGAAAGGAACTGTTAAAGATAGTAGCTTGATACCTAGCATATTTGAGATTTATTAAGTTGTGTTAATTCAAATAACATTTTAAAACTGATATTAAAAGAATGTATCGGTTAAACACCTATTTTTTTCCAGAAGAGTAACCGTGTGAGCAAGGTTGGGTTAGGAAAGAATGATTGGTCCAAAGTCAACAAATGATTTTGATACAATATAATAAACCCATGGTGGGTGCACTTATGCTCTCTATTCATCTTATTTGTGCTGCCAGTATCTGCTTCTTCTCTACATTGGCACCTCTGTTGGAAACTATCTCCCTCTCCTTTTGTATCCATCATGGCTGAACTGGACTTCACCTCATTATTTTTCTATGAAAATTCAGGAGTGGTACATTTTCCTTTCTCCAGACTTCCAATTTTATGGCAACAGAAGATGATTTTTTTTTTACCCTATAATATCTATGGAGATTCTAAATCAGTGTTTCTCAACCTTAGCAACTTGAAGATGTCTGGACTTCAACTCCCAGAATTCCCCAGCCAGCAAATGCTGGCTGGGGAATTCTGGGAGTTGAAATTCAGACATCTTCAAGTTGCCAAGGTTGAGAAACACTGTTCTAAATCATCCAAGTCATTTTTGTCCCAGAGATGCTTTTCAGCAATCCAGCAACTGGGTTTGCTGGGTTTTTTTTCCCTTGAAAATGTTTTGTTTCTCATCCAAGAAACCTCTTCTTCAGTTCAGAACTGAAGAAGTTTCTAGATGAGAAGTGAAATATTTTCAAGGATATTCAGTGACAAAAAAGCAGATTGTCTCATAAATAGGATTAGTAAATAGACCAAAAGATACACTAACAGAAATCAATTACTTCCTTGAAGATTTCCACCATCTTTACTAAAATAAAAAATAAAATTTGTGACAAAATGACCAGTTGATATGTTGCTACTAAAACAAGGATTAAACTTTAGTTTATTTTTATAACATAATGAAAATATCACATCCTACTATGTTTGGGCAGCAGTTGAAGTGCTTTAAAACAGTTTCTTCTCACCATTAGCCATTGTACTATGAGTGGTAGGCGATGGAGAAAAATTAGATGTTGACCTGAGGATTTGATAAGAGCCAAGGTGGCGCAGTGGTTAAATGCAGCACTGCAGGCTACTGCTAGATCAGCAGGTCAGCGGTTCAAATCTCACCGGCTCAGGGTTGACTCAGCCTTCCATCCTTCCGAGGTGGGTAAAATGAGGACCCAGATTGTTGGGGCAATATACTGACTCTCTGTAAACCGCTTAGAGAGGCCTGAAAGGCCTATGAAGCGGTATATAAGTCTACTGCTATTGCTATTGCTATTGCTATTGATGATTATTAACATTTAAAAACAGGAAAAGTTTTTTTTTTATTTACTCTTTTCTTTGGGGAGGAAAATGGACATTTTATTATAGCCTTAAACTAAGAATCAAAAGAAAGCATTATTTATTTCCTTGGAAGAAAAAGTTGGAAATTATTTTTTTTTACAAAGTCGTTTTTCCTTTCCTTTATACTTTTTCATGTTTTACGCTTTTCTTTTTATCCTTTATTTTTTATTCTTTTATTTTTAGCTTATTTTTTTTTATCTGCATGTTTTCTAAAATTAATAATAAAATTATGTGAAATACAATATGTATAGACCACCCACATATTTTAATATGTAAAAATATGTAAATACTGTAAAATTGTTGTTTTCTTTCATCATAAGAAATCTAGTAGCACCTATTTTGAATAACAAATTTTACTAAGGCATAACTTTTTATGGGTTATAATTTTACTTTATCAGATGCAAAGAGTGCTAAATTCAAAAACAACATGATTGTACCTGATTAATCTTTATCATTTTGAATTGTAACAGTTTTTATGAAATTATGTTTTATTCATTAGAAATCGTTGATTTTTATTCAACACCAGTAATACAATACAATAGCAGAATTGGAAGACACCTTAGAGGTTTTCTAGTCCAACCCCCTGCCTAGGCAGGAAACCCTATACTGTTCCAGACAAATGGCTATCCAACATCTTCTTAAAGACTTCCGGTGTTGGGGCATTCACAAATTCTGGAGGCAAGCTGTTCCACTGATTAATTGTTCTAACTGTCAGGAAATTTCTCCTCAGTTCTAAGTTGCTTCTCTCCTTGATTAGTTTCCAGCCATTGCTTCTTGTTCTAGCCTCAGGTGCCTTGGAGAATAGTTTGTGGTAAGCCCTGAGATATTGGAACACTGCTATCATGTCTCCCCTAGTCCTACTTTTCATTAAATTAGACATACCCAGTTCCTGAAACCATTCTTCATATGTTTTAATCTTCAGTCCCCTAATGATCTTTGTTCGTCTTCTCTGCACTCTTTCTAGAGTCTCCACATCTTTTCTACATCGTGGCAAACAAAACTGAATGCAATTTTCCAAGTGTGGCCTTACTAAGGCATTCTAAAGTGGTATTAACATTTCACGTGATCTTGATTCTATCCCTCTGTTTATGTAGCCTAGAACTGTGTTGGCTTTTTGGCAGCTGCTGCACACTGCTGACTCATATTTAAATGGTTGTCCACTAGGATTCCAAGATCCCTCTCACAATTACTACTATTGAGCAAGGTACCACCTATACTGTACCTATGCATTTTGTTTTTCTTGCCTAAATGTAGAACCTTACTTTTTTCACCATTGAATTTCATTTTATTAGATAGCGCCCAATGTTCAAGTTTGTCAAGATCCTTCTGTATCTTAAGCCTGTCTTCTGGAGTGTTGGCTATTCCTGCCAGCTTGGTGTCATCTGCAAATTTGATGAGTTCACCATTTATTCCCTCATCGAAATTATTGATGAAGATGTTGAAGAGTACTGGGCTTAAAACAGAGCCACTGCATACTTCCCTCCATGTAGATGCAGTTCCATTGAGACTACACATTGAGTGTGGTTGGTCAGCCAGTTACGAATCCATCTGATGGTGATGCTGTCCAACCCACATTCTTCAACTTTATCTAGTAGTAGATTATGGTCTACCTTATCAAATGCTTTACTGAAGTCCAAGTAAACTATATCGACAGCATTCCTTTGATCCACTAATTTTGTCAGTTTGTCAAAGAATGCAGAACTATTAAAAATGTTATAACTGTTAAAATAAAATAAAAGATCATAAAGATGATGGTATGCTTGAATACTAAAGTATGGTAATTTTAGCTGGTTGAAATAAAAAAAATTGCTATGTTTTGCTGACATATGTTGATTATCTCCATGTGTAAGACAAACACACTATTTTGCAACTTTGTGGCAGGAAAATTTTGCTATCAATCATTCACTATAAATTAGGCATAAAGAAAAATGTTTTTAAAAGGACGTAGCTTTTTGGTATAGTTGCATAATTCAAGTTAATTGCATCCAGTTTAATAGGAATATTAAAAATGATATGTTAAAACAGATTTCCATCATGGCTGGAAAAGCACCAGGGAATAAAATCTGGTTGTATCCATTATTTTGCTGCTTGAATATAATTAAAATCAGATGCACAGGAGATAGTTATATATTTAAATAGTAGACAATACCTGTATTTCAAAAAGCACCCATTTTAAAATGGCATAAAGTAGTAGACATTAGAGATAATTGTATTTCAGATTAATTATAATTGTTCAGAATAAAAAAGACTGACCATTTAGATTCTTTATTTTAAATGCAATAAAATGAATAGAATTAATTAATATATGAAATGTGTGGTACAGAAATACTGACCTGGTCTAGAGAAATCTGTAAACTCCTAGATTCTTGCTTATTTGTTATAGATTGTATATTTTGAACATAAATAAAATGTTTGGTTTTATTTGCATTGCCAAAAATCTTCATAAAACAATTGCCTAACTAACTGCCTGTTCCTTTATCTCTTTGAATAAAAAGTTATATGTGTGTCCTCCAAAACAGAGCTCTAATGCCAAATTCCAATTGGTGCTTTTCCTTGAAGCAATTTTTCAAACTACATTTTAAATTACAGTTTTAAAAGTGGTTTGTAAATCAGTGTTACAACATCCTCTTGTACTTTAAAGCAATAGTATATTATATTAATTATTTTGGACCAAAGGTTTTTAATTTTACAAATGATTTTTTTCCCTTCTGTTTGTTTGTATGTTTCATTCTGTACAAATTTATTCATTTGTAGCTTGCCTTTAGCAACCAATTTTTTTTCTATATGTAGATAATATTTTCTGTACAAGAAGCAAATTAAAATAAAAACACAATTATGTATCATTTAGATCTTATATTCCAAGTTTATAATACTAGCAGTAATAGCATAAGATGGCCCCAATATACTTATAAATTGTAAAGTTGGAGAGTAAAAGTAAATTTAATACTATCATGTGGGCTATTTGTAATATATCATATTTCCATTATCATCAATTAGTATGCTATTTACAGCAAGTAATGCATTTTATTAATAGTATAAAGTAACGAAATCAAGACATGTAAGGAGACATTTAGGGTGATAGAAACCTAAGGTTCATTTCCTTTCATGTTAACTTTTACATAACAATGATGATACAGCAACTAAAAGAGACTAATTTTTCACTAAATGATCCCTGTAACATGCCTTTTAGTGATATGTTTTAGTATATTGCTCACATTACAATCTGTAAGGGAATTAAATGTTCTTAAACACCAGAAAATCCATACATAATCAACTTCCCACATGCATATCTACAACCCAATCCTTCTTGACTTTCTTTCATCCTAAAAAAAAAAATCAATTTGAAAAGCAAATACTACAGGAGATAGAACATCCAGGGACACTTCTGCATAGAATGCAAGATATTTCTCCCTAATTAAAGCTGATATATACAGTGAAAGTTTGTACACCCAACAAAGTATCTTCGATAGAAATACTTTAATAAATATATCACTATGTAAATTAAAATTATTCCTTTCCCTTCATTGAACTATAGATTATCATTGCAGAACAGCAAATATTGAGGTATGCACAAAACCTGAACAAGTTGAAACCAACTTTCATACTGAGTATTTCTGGCTGGTCTCTATATTTGGAATTAAAAGGAAATTGCTGAGCTTCTGAAATAGATTTTTCTGGCCAGCTCCACCACAGACCTGTCAAGGTTGGCTAATCAACCACAACATCATTCCCCTGTAATCTCACCTAGAAGCGGTGGCAGTGCAAATACTGCAATTCTTAAAGAAGGATTTACCTCCCAGCTTGTTCCAGCTGACTCAACACCCCCCCCCCCCCATGCTGCTTCTTATTTCACATACAGTGAAACAAAACAAAACTGAGAATTTAATCATCCTGTCTAGTTGGCAAAGCAGTGAGAATCACATTAGAACCTTTGTTTAGAAAATGACTTTTGGGGAGGTTGGGGGGTAGAAGGGTGGAGGGAAAAGAGAGAGAAGATTGCCCCAATTCAGCAGATAACACAATAGCTTTCATAACAATAAAAGTCAGTTTCAAGGCAGCTAGGAGTTGCAGATGAATTTAGACAAAAACAATTACTCTTTCTTTTTGATTTTTTTTCTGTTCAAGTGGAATAAATGGGGTACATGTTATCTATCAGTACAGGAAGAGTAGCAAACAGAAATCCAGTGGCAGTCCCTATACTGTCTGATCTGGTAGTGTGAATCAACTATTAATAACACATTAGCACACAACCAATAAGGAAGATATTGATGTGATGTCATATAATGTTGCCTATCTACCTACCTTCCTTACAGGAATGGTAAGGATATTTTGTTTCCAAACTAATTATTTCTGTTCCATTTTAAATCTAATGATAGAGTCACCTACTCACAGGAATTATTGCATGGGACAACTAGATTATAATTATAATTTAAAACAAGTGTTAATGCTTTATAGCTGTAGGTCTCATTAAATATTTCAAGAAAATATTTAATGAGATAAACAAAGTGAACTAAACAAAGTGAACATAACTACGGTATTAACTTTTAGCAATTAAACCTTTAGCAATTTAAAATTTTAAAAATGGCTTTTGAAGAGGCAAAAAAGAACTTTGGTGTCCACATAGAATCCTGATACTTCAGTTTACCCATACCATTTAAAATAATAAGAAAATAAAGCAAGGCAATTTACTTAAATTTCTATATACACATTATATATATATATATATATATATATATATATATATATATATATATATATATATATATATATATATATGTGTGTGTGTGTGTGTGTGTGTGTGTGTGTGTGTGTGTGTGTGTGTGTATGTGTGTATATGTGTATATGTATATATGTATATATGTATATATGTATATATGTATATATGTGTGTGTGTATATATATATATACATACATACATACACATCAAATATGTATAAATTTCTATATATACATACATACATAAACATCAAATATGTATAAATTTCTATATATACATATATATATATATGTATACATCATATATATGTATATGTATGTGTATGTATGTATGTGTGTGTGTGTGTGTGTGTGTCTGTGTGTGTGTGTGTTGTACAAAGGCAACAGTAAAAAATATTGGCTTTCTGTCTGGATGGTCTCTTGTGATGAGCCGATAGACAGAGAAAGGAAGCAGTATGCCTCCTCCCATATTTGGGCATACCAGGGGTTGTGACACTAAATACATACATACATACATACATACATACATACATACATACATACATACATACATACATACATACACACACATACATATATACATACATACATACATACATACATACACACACACAAACACACACACACACACACTTTGAGGACCTGTATACTGCACGTCAAAAAGAGGGCTATGAAAATATCTACAGACCTCTCACATCCTGGACATAAATTGTTTCAACTTTTACCCTTAAAATGATGCTATAGGGCACTGCACACCAGAGAAACTAGGCACAAGGACAGTTTTTTCCCAAATGCCATCACTCTACTTAACAACTAATTTCCACAACACTGTCAAATAATTTAAAAATGTATTCCTATTATTGTATTACTATTATCTTCCTTCCTAGCATCTATCTCTTCCCACTTATTACTATAACCATGTTGCTTGTATCTTTCAATTTCTATTGTTTTATTTGTTTATTAGTACGATTTGATAGCTTATTAGTAACCTTGACTATCCCTAAGCCTTGTATCTTTTTATTCTTGATGAATGTATTTTATTCTCCTTATGTATACTGAGAGCATATGAACCAAAGACAAATTCCTTGTGTGTCCAAACCTACTTGGCCAATAAATAATTTTATTCTATTCTATCTTTCAGTGTGTTTTATTCTTCATCACAGAATTTGATTCAGTAATGTTACATTTTTTAAATCTGCCAGTAATTCACTTACTTAATTATAATATTCTTTTGCAAGAAAGGGAAAAAATAAAATTCAAGATATTAGTGGCTTATACTTAAAGCACATATTTTTAAGTTTTATTTAAAAAGGGATGACTCGGGAGATTTTTTGTTTAAATGACACAAATACAACATTCTAAACTGTTCATAAAAACCTATGCGCATTAAAATGACTTGGAGTAGAGTTGGTATTATATTACAAAATCAGAAAGCTCAAGCTTGCTTTATATGTGTGTACACACACACAAACATAATTTTCATTAGGAAATTTGATTATAGCAGGAAGCTCTAATACAAACTAAATTCAAAGAATGAGGGTTAAGGAAAAGTTAAGAAAAGAAAAAGTAAACGTGCAAGGAAAGCGGGGAAAGCAAGAAAAATAAGAAAAATAAAGGTAAGAGTATAATAAAGAAAGAAAAATATAATAAGTGATTTCCAACCGTCATCACAAGATTGTACAAACAAGTTTAATGATTCTCCACTGTTCTAAAATTGAGAAAAATATAATCTCTTTATCCCATATTCCATTCCTTATCTATAGACAAATCCATAGCAATATATGTATCTCGTTTTAACATTGAAAAACTAAATCAATGTTATATTGCTTCCTTTTACTTATAGCAATCCTTACTAATCCAAATATTGTCATGGAATTCTCTGTATTTCTTTTTTATCCCATTGTACAGAAGAAAGTACAAATTATGAACCAGGAAAGTAATCTGGATAGTTATTGTTATTAGATTTACTAAAGAGACTTTGAAAGACTTGAAGACTTCAGTGGGCTGGGCTTTTAAGATATACGAAGGGGTGTCTGTATAAGAAGTATTTATTTAGCTTAAAAACTAGATTAGTTAAACAGAAATAGCAGCATAGGTTATGGATTTAATGTATTTAAAAAATTGTAGCATCCTTCTTATGTTATAGAAATACTAAATTTGGAGGAATGTTAGGCTTTAGTCATATCCACAGGTAATTTGTGACTGATTAGATATTATTAGTTATTAGTTATGTTAATTAGACATTATTATTAATCAGGTTATTATTAATATTATTTATGTTATTGGTATTTATATTTAATAATACTAAAATGTTATTATAATATTACTGTATTTATAATATATATGTATTATTAATACGGCTGTTTTAATCAAGCTCTAGGGAAGAAGCTCAGGTTTAAACATCCAAACATTAATTCTAAAAATTTAGAATTTGTTCATCTTTGAGGAACTTTGGTTATCTTGTGCATAGATCACTGCAAAAAGGGTAATTACGTACTCTTGGAAGAATAGGCACATTATGCATGAACAAAATCGAGACTTTGAACTGAACTTTTATTTCTGTAAAAAATAATTCACATATATAAACATGATTGTATTTTTAGAACTGAAGAAAATTAGAGAAAATGCTACCAATTAAGTTTGATTGTATTCCATTTTGTTGTATTTCTTTTTCTTTTATTTTACTTTTTTTCTACTCAGATATTCTTCATCTACTTTCATTGCTTATAAACAATCTTATAATAATAGAATATAGATCTTTATAGTAATAAGAGTTGGCATATCCTGCTAAACTATCATCGTGGAAAAACCTCTTGCAATAAATGTACTAGACATTTTTAATTTTAAAGTATGCTTTCATATGTGAATGTCTATATTTTATTTAGTAATGATCACTGAAAAAAACTTTTGATATCTTTATATAATACTTTTAAATATCTATAGTTTCTTTAATAAGAAAAACATAGTTATTTCATAAATTATACTCCAGCAAGTACCGTACTTTTTTACATTTTGTGAGAAAGAGTATATATAAGAGAAAAGGAATATATAAAGCTTTCTAGAAGTTCTATTACTTTTGAAAATTATTTTCAGATTTATAAATATTAACCAAAACACTTATTCATTCTGTATGCCTTGATGAAAATAAAAAGAGAATATTATCTTAAATGATTTAATGATCCAGTAATGCTGCCAAACAAGCCTGAAGGAATAATTTTAAAGGATCTCTCTCCCTCACTCACTCCCCCTTCTCTTCTGCCTCTCCCTCTCTCCTTCTCTCCCTCTCTATTTCTTTTTCCCTCTCCCACCCTGCCTCTCTCCCTCCCTCTTTTTTCCCTCTCTTCCTCTCCTTCTCTCCCTGCCTCCCTCTTCCCCCCCCTCTCTGTCCCCCCAGGAGATAACAAAAAGAAAGAAATTATTTCCATTAGCAAAATTAATTAATATTTTTAAAATAAGAGCTCCTTACTAATTCTGGCCATCACATTCCTTCTAATGCTAATGCTTGACTGAAGATCAAAATCTTCATGAGTTCAGCAGCTGAGTAAGTCACTATAATGCAGCATGCCAAACTGTACATTGCTTTTCCACTTTGATTTGTATTATAGTTTAAGCAAGAGTATAGCAACCTAGACCTTAGGAATCATAAGGTTAATCTCCTCCTTTCATTTTCATCTGTGTGACGTGACAAGCAGGAATTTTATCATAATTTAAAGACAACAAGGATTAGGTGAATGACAGTTGTTTGAAGAGCCTTGGGGAACTTCTTTATCCTACAAAGAAAAGATCACGTTCTTAAAAGCTGTTGGACCTATCTATCTCTTGGGAAGAGTAGTTAATTATGCTATTAAATTCTTAGGAAAGAGTCATAGATGAAACAAGCAAGTAGGAAGATCTAATACATTAACCCAGACTAGTTTTATCAAGGAAATTTTACATGTCATTTCTGTCAGTTTAGCCAGCTGTTGGACAAAATTAAATGGAAAATGTTTCATCAAATTGGTGTATTAAATCAGTGATTATAGCTAGGAAGGAAAACATGTTATAATAGCAATTCATTTATGTTTACAGCACAAAGTTGGTAAATAATATAATTGGTAATAATATAAAGTCTCTGACCTTTTACCTAATAGTTAAGTTTAATACAATCATACTCTCAGTAGTTTATCAATCAGAATAGAGCTGGAAGGCCTCTTAGATCTTCTAATCCAACCCCCTGCTCAAGCAGGAGAGACCCTATACGATTTCAGACATGTGATTGTCCACTTTCTTCTTTGTCTTGATATCATTTCTTCTTTCCATGTTAAGATTCAAAAGATATAATGCGATTTAATGGTTTGTTGCTTGTCTAATATAACCTTTTTTCAATTTAATCTAAGATTAATCTAAGTATCTCTGACTCTAGCAAAAGCTGTTGTTACCGTATTTTTCGGAGTATAAGATGCACCGGAGTATAAGACGTATCAAGATGTTGAAGAGGCAATTTTTTAAAAAAAGTTTTTGCATTCTGCAGACCTCCCCAAAACAGCCCATTTTTTTTAAAGGGCATGAATAGCCCTTTAAAAACATAATAATAATAAGCTTGTACAGTGCTCCTGGGGGGCGGGGTGAGGGGAGGAATACTAGCAAAAAATAGCCAATTTTTCACAAAAACGTTTTTTTTTTAAAAAAAACAATGTGGGGGCATGAATATGTTTTAGGAAGCTTTAGAGTGCTCCTAGGGGCTGGGGGTGAAAATGGCAATTTTTCACTCATTTCTGCCCTCCCCAGCCTCCAGGAGCACTCTGAAAGCCTCCTAAAGGCTATGCATAGCCATTTTGGTGAAGGGGGGCAGGGTTTCAGGAGGCAAAAAATGCTATATTCGGTGTATAAGATGCACCTAGATTTTCAGCCTCTTTTTTGAGGGAAAAAGGTGTGTCTTATACTCCAAAAATATGGATAATTACCTTTACCTTACCATGAAAGCAATTGTTGCTAAATATCATTGCTTTGTTCTCCAATTAAGAAGCCAATGCTTAATTACTCCTTTAAGAAATTAAAACCACCCTTTTCTATTTATGTACTAGTTATTTTATGTGTACTGCTTAAATAGAGTAAGTCAAGCCAGTTGTTAGGCTAAAAGGCAGTTTTTTCATCAGGTAAAACTTTATGTCAACCCTGAGAAGATAAGAGAGAGATGAACAGGTGCATGCTACATTTGCTTTTTCACTTTGATGGATAGTCAACTTCAGATGTTGTGGGAATGTTGTCATAATATCATTGTTAGAGGCAAGTTTAACTATTGATTCCTTTGGAGTTCTGCATGCACAAAGGAAGCAATGCAATTTTTTTTCACTTTGAGCAACAAACTTTATTGGGCTAAGTCTCATTCTGAAAGCAGAATGTGAGATTAATGGCTAGAATGAATACATGACACACCCACACACACACGTATGTAACATATGTCTGTATGTATATGTGTGTTTGTGTGTGTGCGTATATACACATACATATTCATGCATATACATACAGACATACAAAATGGGAAAGGAAATATTCAAAAGAAAAGACTGAAAACAAAAATCTGAAGAAGGAGAAGAAACTGGATAGGGAACATAAATAAAAGAAACTTAATCAATGAAGAAACAAGCATGATCTGCTCTTAGCTTTATGGAATGCCTTCAGGCAAACAGGAAATGAAGATGAAAACATATACATAGTCCTTCTGCAGCCTTAAAAATAAAATGAACACCAGGGAGAAATGTAGTTCTGTCACATATTTTTATATATCATAAGAAGGGTGACCTTTTTACTGCATATATCCTTTAAAGGAAAATTGATTAATTTACTCTCAGCAACAAAATAATTTATTGATTTGATTTGATTTGTCAAGCATGTATGAGGAAACAAGTATAAGTATGAATATAACATATAAACATACATAAGTATATACATAAGAAGTGAGAACAAATAAATGGGAGCAGTAGGACAGGAACTGTAGGCATGCTGGTGCACTTATGCATGCCCCTTACAGACTCCCTGTAGACAGTTTAAGGTTAAAGTTTTGCGGGGTTTAGGATGTAGCAACAGAGTCAGTGCATCCCAGGCATTGATCACTCTGTTGCTGTAGTCATATTTTCTGCAATCAAGTTTGGAGCGGTTTACTTTGAGTTTGTATCTATTGTTTGATTGTGTATTATTGTGGTTGTAGCTGAACTAGTCATTAACAGGTAGGACATTGTATCAGACAATTTTGTGTATTAAGCTTAGATCAGACTGTAAGGCAGCATAGTTCTAGATTGTCCAGGTTCAAAATTTTAAGCCTAGTGGCATAATATCTATGGGTTTGCTACTATCCTCTACCAGATCAAAGAATTATCAAATTTTACAGAGTAATACTATTATTACTGGGAATTTATATTCAAATTTCATATCATCAGTATGTACATATATTTAGCATATATATTTCTAATTTTAAAAAGTCATTGTAAAAATAAAAGAATGATTAAATCATTAAATACAGAAAAAGATTGCATGTTTTAAAGATTCTTGAAACAATAGTTTTCATAAGTAGATTTTCAGCTGATATTTTTAAGATATGGATTCTTAAATTTTTAAATAAACAGGAATGATACAATGTACCTAAATGTTTTTAATCATTAATTATTTATTTTAGCTAATCAGAGCTAAAATAAATAATTAATGGTTAAAAAACAACTAGGTACATTGTATCATTCCTGTTTATTAAAGAAACTAATTTTAATCATAAAAGTAATATAGAAAGGAAAAATTCATTGACTTTCTCTTTTAGCACCTCTGTAATATGTAAACATTTACATGTTTACATGCATAGCTTCCTTAGGAAAACTTGCATGTGATACAGATCTATAAAAATGCAACATATTTTTCAAAATGAATCCTTTGATATATTAGATTAAATCCTTTAACTCTTTGATGGATGAATGAAAGACATAGACAATGTGTGTAACAATAAGGATAGCAAAAAAATCACATAAATGAAATATAAACAAAATTTCTCTTTAGCAACTGAAAAATATAATAGCAGGGATTGTCGAAAATAAGAATATTTTAAAATATGTATAGTGTTAAACAATGAAGTTTGTTATAAAGAACACACTGTATTTTCTGCTCTAGGATATTGTGTGTTTTATATGAAATACAGCAATGGGAACCAGAAAACCCAGACCAATGACTAAAGTCCAGTTTCATGTCCAACGCAGAGTATAATCTAGAATAGATGATCTAACTGGAAAGTTCATAAAGCGAAATCTCCAAATTAAAATCCAAACTAAATAGAAACTTATAATTCAGTGAGGCAGAATTTTCTCTTTTAAAACTTTTGTTCATTCTGTTGTTCCACATTAATGTGCTTTATTATTTATATATATAAAAACTGCATAAAACCTATGCAACTTGGAGACAGTTATTTCTTCCAATACTATTTCTCCATCTATATTTTTTTTTCATGCATGTCCTATTCATTGCTTACTAAAAACATTTAGTTTTTCCTTTTACTTTTATTTTTGTAAGCTTTTCTTTTAATACATGTATATATACAATTTTGAAGTGTTAACCTTCTGTACATCTTTCTCTTAATGTATACTTTATGTGTACAAGTCTCCAGTTGATTTTAGTTATATGCACCTTTGGGCATTAATTTTTCCTAATAATGAGCATGTTATATTCATTATTTGATGAGAGAAATGCAAAAGAGAATGATGTGTTTTTATTTGCCAGAGGTTTATACTGGTCTGGTTTTTATTAAAATACAAACCAAGTAAATCTTTTCATCCACCTTAAATATAATTTACTATGAAAATGCATATATATGGATCTGACATATACAGAGTAATGAGAATGAAGATTATGAGCCAAGAAATTGTTTATAGAGAAGTACCGGTAGGTTCAAATTCTCTTAGACAGCATCTGGATTCCAGCTGTGAGGTTCATCAAAAATATCAGCTGACCTTCTATAAATAATATTAGCTGCATTTCCAATCTCTGTTGTTATGCAAACTAAATTCATTATTAAATTGCCAAAAGCAGATTATATCCATTTTTTATTTTTCATTCTTAGATATGAATTAATAAATAGTGAACAGCTAAGGTATAAAAAGTAAAGAGAAAATTTCTTAGTCAATTAAAATCCATTATTAGGCATTAACATTCTTTTGGTGTATGGAGGCAGAATAGAGAGGGCAGCATCTCAAGTTGTCTTTATATCCATGCACCCATCATAGGTACCTGGATGACAGCATGACTAATTAGACTAATATAAAGGTGATTTATTATGTAAGTCTTTAAATCTTCATTTATTTCACAAGCTAGACACATAACAACCAAACACATCATTCATTTAAAAGGAACAGAAACAATAAAAATTGAGTACTTTTAATATAAAGTATCCATGCAGAAGTTCAAGGGAATAGACTTGGTCATAATTCAGTTGAACACAAATTATTTTATTTGCAAGAAAACATTATTTTGTTTATTTCTAAACTTCATATTGTTGATATAAAATATAGGTGCCATTTGCAAAATAGCAGAACACATAACAGCAATACTGTTGTTGGTTTCCACTATTATCTGTCCAATCAAGGATAATATGTAAATGATGATTTCCAGAACTAAACCTCAGACTTCATGCCTCAGAAAAGCATGAAATAGTAGTGATAGGGGACTTATATTACCTTGACATCTGTTGGCAGACAAAGTCCAGGAAATTCCTGACTTGTAGAAACTTTCTCCTTTAGAGAGAAAAGAAAGGCACAAAAGGATCAGCTATCTTTGAATTAATACTAACCAACAGGGAAGGTTTAATCAATGATGGATTGGTAGAAATAATGGGAAATTGCTTTTTGATTTTTAGGATAATAAGCAAGCACAGTCCATTGTGAGTCTTGCACTCTATGACAATAAATTTTAATAACTACAGAACAGTAAGAGGGTTGGGTTTGATAGCAGAACAACCAAATGGGAAAAGGAGATTAAAATAAATACAATACAATAGCAGAGTTGGAAGGGACCTTGGAGGTCTTCTAGTCCAACCCCCTGCCTAGGCAGGAAACCCTATACAGTTTCAGACAGAAGTCTATCCAACATCTTCTTAAAGACTTCCAGTGTTGGGGCATTCACAACTTCTAGAGGCAAGCTGTTCCACTGATTATTGTTCTAGCTGTCAGGAAATTTCTCCTCAGTTCTAAGTTGCTTCTCTCGTTGATTAGTTTCCACCCATTGCTTCTTGTTCTACCCTCAGGTGCCTTGGAAAATAGTTTGACTCCCTATTCTTTGTGGCAATCCCTGAGATATTGGAACACTGCTATCATGTCTCCCCTAGTCCTTCTTTGTCTTAAACTAAACATACCCAGTTCCTGCAACTGTTCTTCATAAGTTTTAGTCTCCAGTCCCCTAATCATCTTTGTTGCTCTTCTCTGCACTCTTTCCAGAGTCTCCACATCTTTTCTACATTGTGGCAACCAGAACTGAATGCAGTATTCCAAATGTGGCCTTACCAAGGCATTATAAAGTGGTATTAACACTTCATGTGATCTTGATTCTATCCCTCTATTTATGCAGCCTAGAACTTCATTGGCTTTTTTGGCAGCTGCTGCACACTGCTGGCTCATATTTAAATGGTTGTCCACTAGGAGTCCAAGATCTCTTTCACAGTTAGTACTACTGAACAAGGTACCACTTATACTATACCTGTGCATTTCATTTTTCTTACCTAAATGTAGAACCTTTCTGTTTTCACTATTGAATTTCATTTTATTAGATAGTGCCCAATGTTCAAGTTTGTCAAGATCCTTCTGTATTTTGAGCCTGTCTTCTGGAGTATTGGCTATTCCTGTCAGCTTGGTATCATCTGCAAATAGTTCCCCATTTATTCCCTCATCCAAATCATTGATGAAAATGTTGAAGAGTACTGGGCCTAAAACAGAGCCTTGGGGTACTCCATTGCACACTTCCCTCCATGTAGATGCAGTTCCATTGAGGACTACATGTTGAGTGCAGTTGGTCAGCCAGTTACGAATCCATCTGGTGGTGATGCTGTCTAACCCACATTCTTCTACTTTATCTAGTAGTACATTATGGTCTACCTTATCAAATGCCTTACTGAAGTCCAGGTATACTACATTGATGGCATTCCTCTGGTCCACTAATTTTGTCACATTATCAAAGAATGCAATAAGATTAGTCTGGCATGATCTGTTTTTGACAAATGTTTCTAAACAAATTAAAAACATAATTGCAAACAATTCCAGTAAGGATGAAAATGGAGTTTACATGAGAAAAAATGAAGGAGGCTACAGAAAAGGTTTAGTGAAGATCTAAAAATAAAACTATATGGCAAGGAAAATATACATGTCCCAAGATAATGTTGCAGGATCCAATCAGGTTTGGTCACTGGGATCAGTGGTTGTCTTTCAAGCTTTCAGACTTGTGCTGGAGCCCATACTCAGGGCCCATCCTCAGGGAACAATGTGATGTGAATGTGAAACAATTTGCACTGTTCAGGTGATCCTGAGGGCACTGATCAACCTCCAAGTGGCCTCAAAGACTCTCTGAAGGAATGTTAATGACCAGATGATTGCAAGGAATCCTCCACCATTCAGTCAGAATTGAAAAGCTTCTTGGTCAAGAAACAAAATGTCTTCAAAGAGCGAGAGAGAGTCCAGTTGCTTTTTTAAAAAGCACCTTTTGGACAACCATGACCTGGATGAATGAGAATATCCATAGATATGAAGCATCATAAAAATTACGCTCTGCTTTATTAAAAAGGTTTAATAATCAAGGATGTTGGGGTTTCTCTAAAATAATGGTTTTGATTTGGATGCAAGACAAATAAGCATTTTTTCAACTAATAATACATGATTTGCAAGGCAAAAAACAATCACAGCCACAAGCATATAAAAAACCACAAAGATCCACCATTCATAGGATTGTGAGACTTCTATTATTTTTCATTTTTTATCTAGTAAAACCTTTGTTAAAAATAAAGGAAAAAATAGTAATAATTTATTGTGTAGGTTTAAGTAATTTATATCATTAAAAATCAAAACAAAACTAGAAATCTCTATAAAAACTCTGCACAAAATATTAATATCTCCACTATTTATTTATTTATTTATTATTCCAGAGATAATTCTAGACTTTTATTATTATATAGCATGTAAATTCCTGAATGCTGTATGTTTCTCATGATTTGGGTATATATCCTTGCAAACAACAACATATCTTAACAATAACAGATGTTGAACTTAACATTCAGATTTTTTTATTGTTAAGCAAGATATTTTCCATAGAAAGTATTACAGACATGCTAATACTTTTATGACATAATAAAGTATGCCAGTCTAATTATTGTCATATTATTAAAATATCCACATGACAAAGAATTCCGCTAAGTTCTTCAGTATAGAATACTCATTCTTGTCCATATGTGTTCAATGGCCTTGCAAACCAATGGCCTTCCCTTGAAGCATCCATTTGAAGCAATGTTGCTCAAAGAATAAAATTGCATAGAGATTTTAGCCAATGGGATCTAGCAAAATCCAGTTTTCAGATTTGAAAATTATCTGGCTCAGTATGTGCCACAACTGGAACTGATTTTAATCCACATATTCATTTTCATCTGAGTCAGAGCCACACGAATATATACATTTCTGTGTGGTTTTTCAACAACTGTCAATAGAATAAACCATTCAATTTTCAACCATTATCCAACCTCTGGTGATCTAAGCCATTTTCTTAACTAGGTTGAAAAGTGAGAACTATTCTTGAAAAATTCAGAAAAAAAATTTAGGATCTGGTTTTAATTTAATTTCATGATAGGCCCAATATTTGGGGAAATATGAAGAATTCCATATGTGGATTGCCCAGTGCTCTAAATGTTTCAAGCATTTTACAAATATTGTTGGAATATCACCTTGATCTTTTCAAAACATAATTATTAACATTCTATGCTTCTATATTACAATATAGCTAGAAGCCTCCTCACAATTGCTAAAGGATTACCAAATGGCTTCATATTTTGACAAATTAATCTTCTTTCAGCCCAGTTCAAAATTAAAGGATATCTATTGAGTATGGTATCCATAGCAATAGCAGTAGAACTTAGACTTATATAGCACTTCACATTGATTTACAGCTGTCTCTAAGTAGTTTATAGAGTCAACATATTGCCCCCAACAATCTGGATCTTCATTGTACTGACCTTGGAAGGATGAAGGGCTAAGTCAACCTAGATGCAGTCAGGATCAAACTCCTAGCAGTGAACAAAGTCAGTCTGCAATACTGTATTATAACCACTGCATCAAAATGGTGTCCATATTGTTGTTTGGCTTTTCATGTATCCCAGAAACAGTATTGTCATGATTTCCCATATGGTTAAACCAACAAAACATCCTTGAATTGCACTTGTAGCAATTCTTCAAGTATACAGTCTTTTCCAGGCAGACTTCTTTCCTATTTGTCTCTTCCTCTTGGATGACTGGCATTCCCTCTTTATTTTGAAACTGTTACTACTATATTTGTGTTGGAAGCCCATACCAAGGCACTTTGGGGTTGAAAAATTAGCCAGTGACATCACCGTTGCCCAGGGTATGCCCATGAGGGCTCCTTTCATGCCCCTGTGATTTGTGGTACTCATTTATTTACTTGCATTTGCATGCTTTCAAACTGCTAGGTTGCCAGGAACTGGGACAAATTAACAGGAGCTCATTCCATCATGCAGCTTGCATTCTCAGGTTTTGAACTGCCAAGCTGTCAGCCTCTCAATGATCTTCTATCTTTAAAGTTATACCTCTAGATTCAGTTAATCTTTTCATCAGAGCCCATGACACTGTCAACTTAAGGGATAATGTTATTATGATGAATAGGAATGTCTAAGGTTCACATTTTTCTCTTTTTCACAATTTGCAATTATTTTAAATTTACTATAGATGTTTGCATAAAATCCATATTGATTTTATCGTACATTTGAAAAAGCAGAAAATTTTCTAAATTATAAATTTTGATAGTGTGTAAAGAACTAGAGCCAGTAATGTTGCAATTCCTATGCTGAAACTATCTGTTCTACCACATTTCTCAAGCTGTATAATTAGATATCTCAGCAGGGAATGTCACATAAAGAACTTTAATCTGTAACAAAAGAATTTTCATTCATTTTCATACAAATTTTAAAAGAGAGAAGGAAGCTATGCCCTTGAGAAATTTTGATTTACACACCTTCCTTTTTTCGTTCTCAGGAAGGAAATGTTTACAAAAAGCTATTCATGTCATGAACTTATTTATAAAATGCTATTTTTTAAAATGTTTATATGTTGTTAAAAGTAATTTGGTGATAATCAGCCTCAAATTATTCAGGATGGTATAATCAAACTGAGTAAATGGGCTTTAAGTGGGAAATGTAGTTCAATGCAAGAATATACAAAGTGGCACATGATGTCACTTTAAAAAATCCAAAATTTATATATGAGAACTCTAATAAGTAAGTTCTTAACTGTTAGCAACTATGAAAAGGATCTTGAAGTACTAGTGAAGAACACAATAAAAACTTCAACCAAGAATTCAACTCCTATATATCAGTTCTGTAATAGAAACCATAGAAAAGGGTTGAAAATAAACCTGCCATCCAGCAAAGGCTTGGGCATTTGGGCCTTTTCACTTACCACAAAAGCAGAAAAAGATAGGATAATAGAAAGGCATACAGTCATTGGTGCCATGAGAAAAATATAGGCAGAAAAAAACTTATCCCTCTCTCACATTGTTCAAAGTAGAGATCATCAACTGAAACTAAATAAGGAAAGATTCAGTGTTCATAAAAGGAACTATTTTTTAACAACAAAATGGAATTTACTACTATTGATGTCATAATGGTTGTTAGCTGACATGTTTTCCTTTGTGGCAAAACCAGATCATAAATGGGGTAATTTCCTTTGGCGGGAAATAAATGCAGTTTATAGCTCATTGGCATACCACAAAATGATAAAGTTAGAATTTTTATACATATATCTTCTCTCTTTCCAGCTTTCTTTCTGGTAACAGAATATCTTAGCCATGAGAAGTAAGAAAATGGTATTAAACTCTGTTTCTCATTTGTTGAGAGGAACAATTGCTTATAAACTATTGACAGCTTATTTATACTAATGTACTAATGGTACTAATGGCCTAGGCTGTTTATCCATGCACAATATTTTTATATATGGAATTGCCTTTTATCTGGGGAAGTAAGAAAGTGAATTAACACATTGCAAAAGTTTGTGCTTCAGATTACTTAGCAGTTTGCAAAGTCTGAAAGTAAAATTTCAACTGAGGTCAACAAGATTGGATTAGGATCATGTAGAGTTAAGTCATCTTGGATGCTCGCTGTGAAAAAACACTAGCAGCAGCAGTAGGCTTGAGTCATTCATTTACAGAAAAGTTCAATCTTGACAGCATTTTTAATATGAAACTGAACAAAGTATTAAACTTCTAATATAATTTCTGGAAACAGGGTTCCTGGAAATCAATAGTGCTGTTTCCTAACATCTAAAATTCTTAATGATATACTGTAATTCCAATACTCGTAAACCCCCCAAAATGGTGATGCCTTATCTACTACACACGAGGTGTCATTTTTAAATACTAATAAACTGAAATCCAGAAGAGTAATAATAATAGTGCTGGAGGCAGACACATCTGAGGCAGACTATACTGACAGAATGAATATAACACCTAGGTCATGCATTTAAATAAAATAGCAAAATAAATTACTACATTTTCTTTATTTATTTATCAGCACAATACAACACACACACACACACACACACACGCACACACACATAGAGAGAGGGGGGGTAAGATGGGTGGCCTATAAATTTTATAACTTTATAAAGGCTCTTTTATAAAGAACCCAGGTGGTGTAGTGGTTAGCGTCAGTATTTCAGCCTAACTCTGCCCACAGTCAGAGGTTTGATCCCGATTGGCTTGAGATGACTCAGCGTTTCATCTATCCAAGATCAGTAAAATTAAGAGCCATTGTTGGGGACAATATGCTGACATTGTAAAACCCTCAAAGAATGCAGAAAAGCACTATTGAACAGTATCTAAGTCTAAATGCTATTGCAATAAGTAAGTAAGTAAGTAAGTAAGTAAGTAAGTAAGTAAGTAAGTAAGTAAGTAAGTAAGTAAGTAAGTAAATAATCTGGATTAAAATGTTGGCCGAAATGCTATTTAAAAGATAATGGATAGTATTTTTTTATGAGCAAAGGCATTTTTAATTAATGAAAATAACTGGCTATAAGAATGTGCCTCTGTCCAGTTTATTATATGCTAATAAAAGTTATATATGACAAGAAAAGTATAAAAACTGAATTAAGTGGGAATTAGGTACTTTAGAAGATTCTGGTAGAAAAGAAAAGTATTAGGCGAAATAAATAAATAACTGTTGATTGAATACAGAAGTGAGTCACTAGTATAAAATAAGTGAGATGAAGTATCTTGGTTATGAAAGAGGATTAATTGCAAAAGAAATATATGAAGGTAGAATGAATGTGAACTTTAAAGAGCAAAAACATTGTTTGTATCAGTGTGCTGATCTGCTGGAAACAAGTTGATTTGATTCTACATTTGATTCTCTTATGTGTTTAATTTATCCATTTCTTATTTCTTACTCCTTTCTATGTTTTGCATAACATTCCTTATTCCAACAGAGAATCCTGTGACAGATATGCATATAAATTCAAGCAATTGCCATTTTCAAAAAACAATTGTATATTATTATATTAGCTGAACAAAATATGAAATTACAGAATATAATCAGACCACATAAAATAAGAGAATTATATAAAAAAGTGACTCAGATAGCTCAGGAATAATTATTAAGTCACACCAAATTTAAAAATGTATGTGTCTTTTCCCTCCACAACGAATTCTTTTGTATACATACTTTATACAAAACTGATTTTGTTTGGTAACTTTGGTAGTGTGAAAATTTTAATTTATTGCTTTTTCCTAATAAAAATGAAGAACAGAGACTGAATTGTACCTATGTACAGTGTGTCATTCTGTACTTAACATACCAAATCAGTTTATTTCAGAGTAGTGAATTTCTTATCAAGCTTTTACACTATATATATATATATATATATATATATATATATATATATATATATATATATATATATATATATATATATATATATATATATATATATATATATATATATATATATAATTCTATGTAAGGTGCAACACTTTAGAAGGGGTTGGTGATCAATAAATCTCACTGATATAACTGGTGGCTTTTTTCAATATTGAAATTGAGTCATTGATGATACTTTTCAATATGCACTTACGTATGTCATTGAAAAGAAATTTAATTGTCTCTTGAATTTTTATACATCTTACTTACAATCAATTATTCATGCTTCTGCTCCACAAAGACATATGTTTCATAGTGTTCTTCTTTTGCTTTGATCTGCAACTTACAAGTGGCTAAGATTGGAAAACTTGAAATCAAAAAACCACTACTAAATGAAACATTTTCCCTAATTTTGATGTAGAATTTCAATTAAGAGGCAGCTAGACCTCAATAAATAATAATACTATGGTATAATAAGGCTTTTTAGGTTTAACAAGCTAAGTACTAACTTTAAGTCATATTCACCAGTCTTGCTATTAAAGCTGATCTGGTTCCAGTGTGACAGAATGGGGAACACTTACTTGGATGTATTTATCAAATAAACATTTGTTTTCTTTTTTTGATCAGTTTACAGTTTCTGCTGCTGGACAAAATTGCACTGTACACAATAAATTGATTCATTTATATATCTCTTTGATCTGCTTTCCAATACCTCAGGCATCCGGATTTTTTTCACCATTGTCCTGGGAAGGGATACATGTTGCACTTGCTTCAGGTGATCATTATTATTTTAGACATATCTTTATAAGTTAGGCAGCAAATTTAATTCAGTCAATCAATTAATCAATCAGTAAATGTTTGGCTGGCAATTTGTACTTGTTTTAGACAGTAGCTCTTTTGGGTGACATTTGAGGTCTTATGTGGTGACATCAGTGAAGAATGGAGCTAGAATGCAGAATTTTTTTTTAATCCAACATAAAAAACATCACACTGTATTTAAATTATTAAAACAACAAATAATATTCTCTATTTAAATAATCTTCTTTACTCAAAATACATTTCTAGCCCACAGTAAATTTAATTTAAACTTGCTGACTTATACACTTATGTCAAATGCAACAATCTTCATCCTTTCCTAAAACAAATTAAAATATCATAAATTATTTAAATAAGCTCTGAATTTTCTACCAATTAAATGCAGAAAGTGGACACCTCCCCCCCCCAACATACATGAACTTACCAACACATTTTGGCATTAAATTTCTCCCTTTTCTTTCTTCTGTGATCTGAATTTAAAGCTGATTTAATGACAACCTTTGTTTTTTCTGCATAAGAGTACATAATAACCACTACATCTGCTTCTGCTTTGTAAAAGGGCTCTAAAACACTTGCTTTTCAAACATAACATTATTGGCAGCCAAGTAAACTAATTAGAGCATCTAAATATTTATAGCAATTATAGCTTTTATTAGTCCATAAGGCCAAAAAATCCCTTAAAAACCCAAGATCCATAAAATCCATGAAATCATAAGTTGAAACGAGCCTTTTAGGCTATTGATCTAACTCTGCCTTTAGTGTACAAATTCACTTATAATATCCCTAGCCAATGATTGTCTACCATGACTAATGTTGATACTGTCAATATTTGTCTTCCAATTAAAATTGTTTCTTACAAAATTAGTTCTTAGTCCATCTCTTGGTATTGGAACCACATATAGATTTCGGCCAGATAGAAAGCAAAATAATAAATTAAGAAATGTAATTCTGCATTTAAGCATAGTATATTTATAATACTATGTGCATTTATTAATTAAATGTATATGCCCTGCATCTAATCTCTTTGTTAAGTGACTCTGGGTAGCTTACGACATCATAAAACAGCAACAAAACAATTAGAATGTTAAAATATTAAAAATATTAAAAGTTAAAATACTATAAATTGACAAAGAAAACTAGCCAAGAAAGAAACCAATACATCAATATATTAGAAGAAGAAAACAAAGTGTAAAATTGTCTCCAAGAGCATGTATACATATAAATCAATATTTTACACACTAGAAGTCCCATGTTTATATGTTCTGTATATACCCTTTTTGTGAGAATAGTAAATGTACTGTGAGTCCCATTTTCATAAGGATGCTCCATAGGGCTTGGAAAATCTAGAACTATGCCACCTATGGTCTGACATAAGCGCAATACACAAAATTATATGCTACAATGTCTTACCTATCAATGACTACTTCATCTTCAACCACAATAATACACAATCAAACAATAGATACAAACTTAAGTAAACTGCTCCAAACTCGATTGCAGAAAATACAACTTCAGCAACAGAATTGTCAATGCCTGCCTGGAATAGATAGATGGTGGATATCATCAACAATAACATTGATACAATGGGAGATTTTCTATAATTAATGAAAAATACATTGTCTATTTTTTGATAACCTTACCTTTCTCAATCTTTCAATATGTATCACCAATAATGCATCTTGTTCTTCTGCCTTTTATAAAGCGAGTTGCTACATATAATATTTCTTCTTCCAGATAAGGCTCTATGGATGATACTAAAATCTTACATTGCTAGCAAGAGAAATTAACATTTTATCTGTTCTTTAATTATTATATAATTGTGCCTGTATATTATTCTGATATTTCTAGGAGAAATAAAGTTAGCATAAATAGGTTTAATGTAATAAAATGAAATGCCTACAACTTACAAACAGCTTTAAAAAGGTTAATTTCAGTTATCTGAAGAGAAATCACAGTATTAATTTTATTTTATCTGGATGCACGTCAATGGGAAGATGAAAAGATTATTCAGTTCCAATCATTACAAAAGCAGAATATTATGTATTCATTCATTCATTAAGGAAATAAATCTAGATATTTCCAGCATTCAGTTATAATTTTCAAAGTATTATTAGATCATGCTGCAAGTTAATGTGATATATCTGAAGCTTAAACAACATATCAAATATTTTTATCTTTGGAAATTAAGAAAATTATAACTTCTGATGACTCACATTTTCATAGTCTTGACCTTCGTTGTGAATGGACTTGAAAAATTACAGCACAGGAATCAGAGAGGATAGCTTTACAGCAAGACTCATTGATTGATTGATCAATTGACAAAATTTTAACACCTCCATGCACCAAATGACTCCTGGCGGAAAGCCTCTATAAGCTTATTCTAGCATTTTATTGTCTCCACAGAGCAAGAAAAAAGAGGAATGTTGTTTTTCTTTGCCTACAATAGTAGATGGGGTATTAGAACAAAAACTTCACCGCTCATTCTTTTCCATTACTCATATGTTTTATATAGTTTTATCAACAAGAGTAGAAAAGTGACATTTAAAATTCAATTTATTATTACAGACATTCCTGAAAGATATTCACATTTCTTATACAAAACAGTGAGTATCAGAAGAAAATATCACAATATTTACATGTTGAACTTGAATCAGAATCAGAACAGAGTTGGATTGGACCTTGGAGATCTTCTAATCAAGCTGCTCAAGCAAGAGATTTATACTATTTCAGACAAGTGACCGTCCAGTCTCTTGTTTAAAAACTGCAGTGATGAAGCGCCCATGATGTCTGAAGGCAAACTGTTCCATCAGTTGATTGTCCTCACTATTAGAAAGTTTGTCCTCAAGTCTAGGTTGCTTCTCTCCTTAATTAGTCTCCATTCATTGTTTCTTGTCCTCCCCTGGTGCTTTAGAAAATAAATTAACCCTTTCTTCTTTGTAGCAGCCTCTCAAATACTGGAATACTGCTCTCATGTCTATTTGAATAAATAATTGTTATTTATTTATTTATTTATATTTAAATAAATTTATATTTATTGTATTGATTGATTGATGGATACTTGTTTGGATTCTCATATTTTAACAGCATAAACATAAAGCTTGTTATCTTCATTACATAAATAACAATATAAAAATTGGTAGAAATCTCTAGGTGTCTACTTTTCACCAATTAACAATGTTACTTAGCAAAACCAGAAAAATGGTGAAGAATAAGGAAGAAAAATGGAGTTCCTTACTTATGTTTTTGCTACCATTTTATTATTTTGGGCAATCATGTAATTTGATACTTTTCTTCTCAAACTGAAATGAGACTTGTATTATGTCAATGGTGAATAATAAATTGGTGAATAGCCAATTCAATTAATGAATTAACTGCCTGCAAACCAAGGTATGGTAGGTATTTATTTCTTATTAGTTTATTTATACATTTTATTTGCTGCCCATCTGCCCATGACGCTATACATATAGATTTAGAGATAGAGTGGAAAGAAGTACTTTCATCTTAGAATTAATGGACTGAAAGAAAGAATATTTTGTGAATGCTACTTCTTGTAAATCAAAACATTTCAATTCCCACTTGAATATTTATAAAAGGCTAAATTTAAATTATAGTGGCCTTAAATATGGGCTTGGATGAGAGAGACAGACACATACACACACACACACACACACACACACACACACACACACCCCGACAAACAGACAGACAGACAGATGATTGAAAAGTTCAGATGATTAGGATTGGGTAGTCCCTAGAGTCTGACATAAATGGGAAGCTATATAAATGTTTAAATGTTTAAAAATTAATAAATAAATGATCAATAATTACAAAACCTTTTCACAGTCAAATAAAATATCTGTGGGAAAATAATTCAGAACATTATAGAAGTCAGAACATTTGAGATATAGTCAGTCTCTGGGATCAATATGCTTAATATTAAAGAACTCTGTATGGCTCAACAAATAACCCAAGGCTACTTCTCAAAACCTTTTTGTGCCGGTTTACAGCTGTTCAGTGCATTTATCAGAGGGAGTTTTGGCACCATTTAAATAATTTTAATTAAAAATAATTGAATTTAATTATGTTAAAGTTAATTAAAACTTAGAACATTATATCTAGTAAGAGAGATATCATCATATAAAATGTTCAGTAACCTTGTCTCCCTAAGTACCATAACACGAGCACAGTGGCCCGGCTATATATGGTCATTAAATTTTATGATAATTCAGCTATCTTTCTCTGCGATATCATACAAAAAATGAGTTTTTATTAAATATTATGTTATATCTTAAAATATTTTTGTTTTCTTGTACACAAGTTAATGAGAGTAATCTTGCAAGTTTTGGAAGGCCACTGAGATTTCTGCATTATTTTTTTAAGTGATCTGGGGGTGACATACTTTGAAACCTCTGTGCACCCCAAAAGTTTTTGAGGTTATATTTAATTGTCCTATGAAATGATAGGCATCTTTCATAGGAGAGTTAAATATGTCTCAACAAGTTTATGAGAGCAAGAAATCTCAGTCTAGAAGGAAATATTTACTGCTGTGTTCATTTATATCTGTATCCTATATTTCCTCCAAGAAAACCATGTTCAGGAACATTCTTTCCACTTTCTTGTCACAAGTATATGTGGAAAATTAAGCTGAAACTTTCAATTATTCAACAGGTTTTATGAATGTGCAAAGATTTGAAACTGTGCTGTAGCTCTAATCACTACACCATCAAAATTCCTAACATGCTTCAATAAATTCTGCCATGCTACCATACATTTGACTTGAAAATCATATTCAAGGCATTGAACTATAAAGGCAATACATATTTCTATCACATTGTCCTAACTTTCACATAGATTTGATGTGCTCCTGAGATCACCAAACTCAAGAAGAATGTCTGGGAGGAATTGCTTTGGGGGGTTATTTTCAGTGTGACGGCATGGATGGCTTATTTCTTCTCAGTGAGAAGAACTCAAGCTGGGAAGAGACAGGCACGGCTGGAAAACACATCAAAATGTCTATTCCAGTTGGTTCTGTTTTCTAGAGACAAAGGAGATTGGAAAGAAGAGGTTAAGTATTAGCATATTAAAGCCAGGATAAATTCTATTAAATGCAGTGTTTCTCTAAGTATAAGCCCTTTTCACAATTCCCATAATCAAAAACACTAAGTACTTGAGCTTCAATTATATCCATTCCTTATGAGAAGAGTAATTTAGCATTATGCAATACTCTTGTTAGACTGACCTCCAGAAGAAGGCAATCAAAATTACATTAAAATGTTATCAATTTTCAAAGACTAATTCAAGCAGCAGTAAGTAGATAGAACACCAACCAGCAGCTAAATTGCTGGTTTATATTTAACCAATATATCCCCAAGGTTTTATCTGCCTTATCTATGATTATCTTTTTAGCAGATGTGATTTTTCTTTCTGATGCTTTCAATTATTTATTTTTAATGATTTCTGCTAGATATTGATGTAAGTGTAGTTTTACTTCCATCTGGAGTTGTGCCGCACAACCCCAGAAAAGCTATGATTAAGTAAACAAGTCATGCCAGTAATATTAGGGTATGACTAACATGCATAAAGAATGTGAAAAAAGTCATTTTCAACCACTCTTCCATAATTTACTATCCTATTTCCCAATTGTTTGACTTTTTATTCATTTTTTCCCTTTAAATACAGCCTTGTTGCTGTTTCTGAGAAAGCAGGAGTGTGAAATGACTTTAAATATTTTCACTGGAATCTTTAAATAGCAGCACCTTAGAACTACTTTACCATAAACTACAGTGATTTCCCTATGGACTGAATTTTTTTGCAAATTCTGACTAATGTGTTTTCCTCTGGGATTATGATTTAAAATATGTATAAATTTGCATAGAGTTATCCCTCCTATTTAGGGAGGGATTCACCTGGGAAATCCATAAATCCTCCAATAGTTTGCCAGTTGGAAAGCTTTCTACTAGTAGCAATATACTGTAATTCTTTTCCTCATTGTAGTTAATGATTAGACTCTTTACAGTAAGCTAGCTTTAACTTTGTTTGGGGGCATTTGATAGGAAATGGAAGCTATCATCAAAAGATAAGAAGGGTCTATAATATAGAAAGGACAAGGAAATATGAGCAGACTTTTTTAACAAGAAAATCACTGTATACAGACTCAAGGACATTTTTTACCAGTTGCCAGTCAGCTAGGCACCTATCCATGTGAAAGAAACACTACCAAAGTTCCTGGGAGATGCCTCAGCCTGAAAATCTAAGACAAATATATGGACAGAAGTAATTTCAAATTATAATATCAAAGAGATGCTGTAAATTATGACTCCCAACGAATAGTTTCAGAGGTTATTGTAATTGAGAATCAATATCTTATATACAGTATAGTGTTAGGGTTAGGAATAAAAAAAGAGAAAGCCAGTTTGTTTTAGTGGTTAAAGATCAAGTTAGAAACTGGGAGACTATGAATTCTAGTTCCTCCTCTTCCTAGCCATAAAAACCAATTGAATAACATTAGGCCAGTCACTCTTTCTCCACCCAACTCACCTCACAGGGCTTTCCCCTCACAGTGGGCAAAGTGCATATTAAATATATCCGCCACCTGAGATGTTTATAATAATAATAAATAAATAAATAATAAATATGTCCTTCTTATAATGTGGATGCTCTTTTGAGACAACTGAAGAGTGGGGAAGCAGATAAGTCATTCCCTAACAATGCATTTTAATAAGATGTATGGTGTTTTGACTTGTTTATAAAAAAATAAAATCAGGAAATAAATAAATATTCAGTCAGAAATTGAAATTTGGTCATAACCGCTTCCACTGTTTTCAGGCTGTTTTTCACCAGGTTCCTAGAACTATTCTAGTAGCCCATAATTTATTGGTCTGCTACATAATTTCTACAATATTACATTTAATTCCATAATCAGAAATTCCTTCACATACTCCTTTCAAATTAGAAAAATTGAATATAAGTTCCCCAACAGAAAATATGGAACATTATGATTGGTACAGAAAATCTTATGGGAGCAGAGAAAGGAGAAAGAATGTGAGAGGGAAGGAAAAATTAGAAGAATCATAAACTATAACCCTGGAATATGTAAGTTCTGGACTGTCTTTCTCAATTTCTAATAGAGCACTCATTTCTGCTCTGCCTAGTGCCTACTAACCTACCAACAGCTATACTAACTCTTAGATGAGATATTAAGAAATAAAAGTGTGACCATGCCCTCAAGAGAAGCACCTCCTGAAGCGAATTCAAGTTTGGCAAAACTAGATGCTGTCAAATTAAATCCATTATTTGGATCCTATGCTCCAAGGAGCAGGCTTAGTGCCATAGAAACAGATGGTCAAGAGGAAACAGAGATAGCCAAAAATCCTTATACAGTATACACATTAACTATGTTTGTGGAGAATTTCATTCCTGGCTTTAAACAGAACATTAGCTAGTTAGTTTTCTCTAAAAATCCAATATAATTTTCTAAATGAGATTTATTCAGAATTTGAGGGAAGAGATTGGTCAGTTAACTACAGGCAACAAATAATAGCATCTCGGGGAGATATTTGAGTTTATTCTTTTTATTCATTTATTTAAGTTAGAGAGTGTGTCAGCTACTGTTGCATAATGAACAATTAAATGAAATATAAAGACTTCTGAAATTCCAATGTATAATGAATTACATTTGCACAGAAATGTGGAGGAATAAGGAATTTCAGTGTTCTCAAATGAACTGCACAATATTGTCCATAAGAGCTACCTAAAAACTCTTATAGTTTCTAACATGAACATCCACTGTAAATCCACTTAAAATTATGAACTGTATCTAGAATGTACTGTCATTAATCTGTAATAGCATAATAAACAGACATCATTGCTTATATGTTAATAGCAACTATTCTATTTTTTAAAAAAAATCTACATGTAAATATATTATTTTATCAAATATAACCATTTATAAGAAGCAATAGATTCCAGAGAAAGGGACTTAATAATTAAGCTACAAGTCACACACAGCAGCAGATGGAGGATGTGTAAAAATGGTGTCAGAATACACTTCTTTCTCAGACAGAACAGAAGGCATTATTCCCTCACCAACCTGTGGGCAGTGAAAGTGATGACACAATGTAAGATAAAAGAGAGAGGCAGAATGTGTTAAAATTTAGACAGATTGTGTACAGTCCTGTGTGGACAGTATCATAATAGTTTAATCACTAGAGCCAACCAGACTTAAATAACTAGAAGGTATCAGGGAGTTTTTCTTGCATTACTTATTAGTAAAATACAGTAACAATCTGCTAACTTCTTGGATGATTTGTCCCTCAGACTTTTTATTACAAACTGTGTCAGATAATGTACCAAAACAACTTGCAAATTTTTTCAGAGGTTTTCTTCAATAAAAGAATATGTCTTTTTTTTCTACATTTTTAGAGAGTACTTGTGGATTTCTTCAAATTTCTTTTTGCTGCCTTTGTTGATTTATTTTTTTTAAGGATGCTACTTTTACATATAAACAAAACAGGCACTATATTGAAAAGAATTAACTTTACAAGAAGTAAAACATTGCATAACCATCAGTGCAGAAATTATGGGAGGCACTGGGAAAAAAATACATGGACGTTTGGCAGAGCCAAGATCAAACATATAAATTTGCCCATGAACTGAAATATTTATGGAAAACTAAAATTCAGATTGCAACTTCCATGAAATAAATAATCCAAAGGAGGTTGTAGCTTTTCATTCATGACTGACATTATAAAATATCCAAAGCTATTTCCATTGCAAAGGGAAAAAAACCCAACACCTCATCATTCACATGTTGGAACTTCTTAATTAGGAAGATAATGTGCTATCAAGTCAATGAGCACAGAGAACGATTTCCACCAAGGAGGCTCTGTTTTCTTCCAGATCCTTTTCCGATTGTGTGTCCATCGCACTATAATTGAGTTCTCTTTTTTTGTTCAATCTTTCTCAAAATAATGAAAACCCAACTCTGCATAATATGCCCAAAATATGTTACTTTCAGCTCATTCATGTGTTCCTTGAAAGATTCTGGATTAAATTCTTCAATGATCACTTTGTTTTCTTGGCTGTTTGTAGTGTATTGAAGAGTCCTCTCCTGAAGATCAAAAGCATCTCTTTTCTTTCTCTGCTTCTTCTTTAAAGTTCAGTTTTCACTTATTTACAACATCTCAGGGAAAACCATTGCCTGCACATCCTGAACTTTATAGGGGTAGGTACAGTCCAACATATGAGTATCTTTCCCAAGGCTTTTATAGCTTCTCTATTTTTATGCTGGTCTGAGATGCATTGCCTGATTGCTTTATCCTTTGATATCATCAGTTAATCCTAAAAGGCAGAAATTATCCTTCACTTCAATATCTTCACTGTCAATTCTAAGGCTGGTTTCTATCTCTTTCATGAGTTTGGTCTTCTTAATAATTGATCTTAGTCCCATTTTTTTACTGTTCTCATTATTAAATCTTGCTGAGTATTTGCATTTTCAGTTATCAGAATACTATCACCAGCATTGAACAGGCTATTGATGGTTCTCCCTCCAATTTTAAACCATGATCGTCTTCTTCAATTTGAATAAATAAGGGGAGAGAGGGAATTTAACCTTACCTCATTCCTTTTCCATTTTGAACCTGTCTATTTTATTATTTTTGTCTGTACTTGTTTTTTAAATCAGTAAGTATGTTTTGATGTCTTGCTTATAATGTTACTTAATCAATAAAAAAATGAGAGACCCAAGAGTTTCAAAAGATTTCTAGAATATATCCCTTTCAAGAAGTAATTTTTTAGAAATAACCTCATTGCATTATGTTGTTGATAATTCAATGGAATTAATACTTTATTTAAATATATTGCTTAATTTTCATAAGAAACTATTGCATGTATTAGCATAGTATTTTCAGATATTTCTATTTTATACATGTGAAAGCTAACTTCTGGACAATAAAAAGAAAAAAATTACAATTTTAAAAAACCTTATTGTTCTACATTGGGAAACAAAAATGGCTATGAATTTTCAGTGTCTTGCAGATCTTATTAATATAGTTCAGTGATGGATAAACTGTAATGAATCTAATATTCCATTTATTCATATTTGTATACCTTTAAATATATGTGAATATATTGTGTATGTTTTTTTTCTTTTTTAAGCTTTTCCCCACTTTTTTCTAATTGTGTGAATTCTTTAAAAATATTACTTTCTATACATCATATAATGAAGGCACATCACCAAATAATTTACTATATGATACAATAATATACTCAAAATAGCACAGATAATGACAAGAAAGGTATAAGAAGTATTTTTATTGTAAATTTGATTAAATAGGATGATCATAATATTTGTTGATTCAACACCAAGATATATCAGGCATCTTATACTAAGTCCAGCATTGCCAAAATTTGTACTTGGACTTTCCAATGGAATAAGTCAAAATAATATCTCACTAATGAGATGTTGGTATGAACTTCTCATAAAAAAATACCGTGTTCTGCATATTATTCTATGGGTATTTTGAATGATCTCATGTATTCAATTCTTATATTAAAAGTTGAATTTTCAGACTCCAGTGCTTAATTAGCATTCTCAACTGATTTAAAGTACCTATGTGATAGAAAGCTTGATATTATAGTTTTTATACATAAAAGGATGGTAACTAACATGCATTCTGCATTGGCAGAGTATGCTATAAAACAGAGGTGAGTTTTATCGCTTCAATTCATACTGTTCCTTTAAAAAAAGTAAATGGCAGAATTATAAGATATAAACAAATGACTAAATTCAGACAGCTAACATATACAATTGCTATATTTGCATTTTAAAATTATGGTGCTATAATGTAACTAATCAATCTAAAATAATGTTTCATGAGATGGTCTTACCCATGTGCAATAAAGAAAATGGGCTATGCTCTACTCAATTCATTTAATTATATTTTTGGCACAATGTTATAAGCAATAAAATGCAGTGGTGCTGAGGATGTAGATATGTCATGTTCCTTCTTCGCAGTAATTTGCTGCTACTGAAGAAAATCGGTAATTTTGCTATTACTAAAATGCTATTGAACCAAGCAGGTGAAGATGTAAAACAAACAGAACCTTTAGCTGTTTTTTTTTTAAACCACGCCCTGAACACATACAGTATAGAGCATTTCATTATTTTAAAAATTAAACAAAAATATTCTGTATGAGCCCTGTATCAGATTTATCCAGATGCAAGAGCTCAAGGCAAAATTGTTTGATTTAGGATGCATTCCCATTTACTGTGATGGAACAAATGAATCTGATTCCATTTCATTCGACATCAGAATCTCACCATATCTTCATTCTGGATTCTTTTTTTGGAAGATTAAATGATGTTGATGATGATGATGATGATGATGATGATGATGATGATGATGATGAAGAAGAAGAAGAAGAAGAAGAAGAAGAAGAAGAAGAAGAAGAAGAAGAAGAAGAAGAAGAAGAAGAAATTGATGGAAGTGAGCATTATATTTCATACTTAACAGGCAGATAACTCTTAAATCAGAATTATTTCTAAGATCACGCTACCATCAGTCACCCAATCACCACCAGCTTTGGTGGGGTAATGTTTATTCATTTTGATTGCTTGCCTCATGCCATGTGTCTACCCCATTGTTGCCAGTTTCTCATCTTGACTGATTGTGTGAGAGTTTTTTACAAACTGCAAATTCTTTTTTTAATGGACTAAAAAAATAGTCATGTAAATAGAATTAAGACAAGGATAGCAATGACTTAGCATATAACTTGAGACCCACATATGGTGGGAGATTGCAGGCAGGACTCCAGTCTTTTTTTTAAAAAAAATGTAAAAAAAAACATCATTAATTACACTCTGAAATAACAAATTGAAGTCTACCAAAGCAGCAGGAAATAGATGTCTAGATAGTTTTAAGGGTATTTTTTTTATTTTGATATGACCCTATTCTATTAACCTTTATTTTGCTGACCATAATTTCCTTCTTTGCCCTCACTTTTTTTATACTATTTCATGATTACAGGTTCTGAATCTGATTAGCTAGAGCTGCTCTTTGTTCAGGTCCTACTCCTGGCATACAAGTCATGTAACTCTACTGCAGAAAGTCATGATTTCAATGTCAAAATCTACAGAAGAAAATGGTATTTTTACATGTAATATTTCAATGTTGACTTGCATGGAAGCAAGGTGTACACACTATATGCACAGATACAGGTTTTTTCTTGAAAACATTTACATTTAAGGCCATTGGCTGCAGCATAAATCTTTTCAGTGAGATAGATGGAGTGGGTCAACCTGGACTGCTCACCTGCAGCTGCACTTGGTAGAATTATATCTTAACAGGTTTTATGTTGTCATCATATTGAAAGTCATTATTGACATAACAAGAGGTAGTTACAAAATAATAGCTTTCTAGCAGACATATAGTTTCTCCTTATACTACTTACATACACCAATATTACATCTCTGAATTACTGTAGCAAGCTGCCATTTAAAATCAATTTTCGTTAGAGGACTTTTTTGGGAGAAATAAAATAAAGCATATTAAATCTCCATCTTTGGTTACATATCATGTCACTTCTAACTTGTAATAACTGTGTGTATGCAACGGTTTGTGTTGTGGACTCTTACTTTTGATAGGTGCCATTCAGATCAAATCATTTCAAGATTATAATTGTTTGTTATAGCTACCGAGTATGAATTCAGTATTATTCAATTATCATGCTCCTAAAATAAAATGATCCCAGAGTTCCCTTTTACTCTGTAATTATATGATTCTTTCTTGCCAAAGATGAAGATAACAAGTGCATAAGGAAGGCTTAGCAAAATGCTGACCATTAAAGTCTGAGCCGCAGCTCTGTGGAGACTTAATTTTCTCACCCCCAACTGTGCATTCACAAATGCTTGGAAAATATTTTTCTTCAGTAATGTCTATTTTTTGCAAAAAAAAATAACATTTTAATTTCAAAAGAAGGTCAAACATATTTAAATTAAGGTTTATTTATGCAAATACAGTCACCTGCCAATAATACTTAAAATGCCCTTAGAGTGTTCATATCAGGTCACTTGCAAAATATTTCCTTTAGAATTTACCTCCTTCTGGAGCAATGTTCTATACTGCAGACTGATAAGGTCAATTGCAAGAGGTGATTCTGTTGGAATCAAAGATCAAATCAAACCACATTGTACAAAATAAAAAGTTCACCCAGTGATACAGTACTGGAGCCATTAGGCCAACTAATTCCCAGACAGGAGGAAAAAATAATGCATAAATGTTTATTTTATTTACTTAATAAGGGCAAGCACCTAACATTATGTTTATGTATTATGGAATGGGATTATGGTGATATGCTGCTACTCTTTTTAAAACCCCAGCAGGAGAAAAGGGAATGGCTCCATTGTCTCTGAACAGCTGCTAATAGTAGTAGAATAATCATTTAATGGATGTGGAAAAACAGCTTTAGATCCACATCTAACAGATCTCTGGAACTGGGATAGTTAAATATACCAATTGCCTTTTGTGTAAACTAATGTATTTGATTTATTTTTCTTTTAATATCCTTTTACTCTTTTATTGTCAAGGAGACTAAACATAGAAGCTGCTGCTCTAAAACTGGCTCACATGTTTCCTATCATGTGCAAACCAACAGGCCTGGGATTAAGGTGGTAACCTTCACAATTCATCCCCTAGCTTGGTAAAAATAATTACCTATACAAAATCTTCAAAATAAGGGGGCAGGGGGGGGAGGGGAGACGTACAAGAAACATGACAAAGTTACCAATCAGTCATCACTCAGGCAAACACCTACCCTGGTGGATGGAAACCAGGCAATTACATTAACCCACTCATTTCTCCAGCTGAAAGAGATTCTTCTTCATACCCAGATATAACAGCTGATCTTCAGTGCTTTTATAAGGGAGATCGAACAATCCCATAATTAATCAAAGCTGTCCTTGTGGTGACAGTTCAATTGAATCTATTCTACACTGTTCCTTTTATAATGATATTCAAAAAAGATTCATCTTCCTTCTGTTGTTCCATGAGCCAAGTTATTCTAAGGGAGTTCATGCTAATTCCCTTTTAGCAGATAAGGAAAGCTTTATGACCCATATGGTAGCAAGTTCTGTGTAGCTGCTGTGAATGTGTGTAAACAGCTGTTGCTTCACATGATTGACATCCTTATACCTGATCTATTCACCTCCCACTATGTATGAATGAAATATCAACCGTTACTCTTCTAATGTTATTTTAGTAACTATTTTAACATTTTGGATTATGAGAATCCATTCAAACTCCCATTGTTAATTCCTTGCATTTTTGCTCCAGAATTCCTTTGTTGTTTTGCTATTAATGTTAACTATTAGACCCATAAGGCTTTAGTTTTTACAATACTGTATTATTTATTTTCTTATGTTCAGAAATGTGGGGTTTAGTCAATAGTTTTTTCTGTATTTTATTTTATTATTTATTTGTTTATTAAGTGTATATCTATCAGAACTCTGGGAAGTGAACAAGAAGAAAAACACAAAACAATTAGAGTAAAATTCCAAATAATCTAGATAAATTCCCTCTTAGATAATTCCCTCTTAGATAAATAATTCCCTCTTAGATAAATAATTCCCTCTTAGATAAATAATTCTCTCTTAGATAAATAGATAAATAAAAATTATATCAATAATTATCTACCTTACCTAGTGAGCCAGTGAAACAGTCTTAAGGATCCCTGTTGAAATCAGATAAATTTCCACTTGTTATTAAAAAAAAAAAGGCTGAAAGGCAGGAGCTGTGTTGGCACAGTGGTTAAAGTGCAGTACTGCAGCTACTTCTGCTGACTGACGGCTTCCTGCAATTTGACAGATTGAATCTCAAGGTTGACTCAGCCTTCCATCCTTCCGAGATGGGTAAAATGAGGACCCAGATTGTTGGGAGCAATATGTTGACTCGTAAACAGCTTAGAGAGGATTGTAAAGCACTGTGAAGCGGTATATAAGTCTAAGTGCTATTACTATTCTATTTTATTTTCCTTTTTAAAAAAATAAAATAAAATCCAGGTTTGCCTGAGCAGGAAAATGGAGCTAATCTCTTTCATCTTCAGGTTTTTTTAAAAAAAGAAAATAGAGATTAAATAGCCCAAGAAACCCAATAGTGGATGTCATTTCAGGAATTGGATCACTCTAGGAACTTGTATTTGGTTTAGAAAAAAAATAGGACACGGGTTTTACTTAAGGTGACCAGATTTTCAGATTGGAAAAGAGGGACACCCTTGACCAGGGGGGGGGGGGGGCTTGATTTAAAAAAATTTTTTTTGTCAAAATGTCACCCCAGGACACTGAAACCAGCATAAATACGAATCTGTTGCCAAACAAAATTTGGATCACGTGACCATGAGGATGCTGCAACGGTCGCTAAGTGTGAAAAATGATCGCAACGGTCGCTAAGTGTGAAAAATGGTCTCAACGGTCGCTAAGTGTGAAAAATGGTCATCAGTCACTTTTTTCAATGCCATTGTAACTTTGGTCACTAAATGTTTTCCCCCTCCTCGAGACTCCTCACTTCTTCCTTCATTCCTCTTGCTTATCTACCTTCACCTTATCTGTCTTCTGCTCTTTCCCTCTCTTCCTTCCTTCCTCCCTCCTTCCATCCTCTTCTTTCCTCACTCACTCCCTTCCTCCTTTTTTCTCTTCCTTCCTCCTTCCATTCTTTATACGATATAAAATTCAATGAGGGTGAAACACACCAAATCTGGCAAAGCTGCCTTGCACCAACCTGGCCTGCCCATAGAATAGCAGCCACTTTGAGACACATAAACCTGGTCTGAACATATTGCATCACAAAGATTTGCAAAGATCACATTTGCAAAAAGGAACATTTCTTGTAGTAAATACATTTTATAAACAATTTAAAAGTAAAAATCCCCCCCCCAAATAATAAAAGAAATCCTTAAAAACCATTGTTAAGTATTACACCAGCAATAATTAATACTGTCACCATTTCAAACTATCATCAGAAATACGAATCTGTTGCCAAACATCAACATTTTGATCGCGTAACCATGAGGATGCCACAACGGTCGCTAAGTGTGAAAATGGTCGCTAAGTGTGAAAAATGGTCATCAGTCACTTTTTTCAATGCCATTGTATCTTCCTGATTATTAAAAGTGCAAATTCACTCAGTGTCAATCATGACTCCTGAGTCCATTTCAAAGTATTGTGCATAGAAATTTTAAAAATGGCTTGTTTCAATTTATTTTGGATAGAATCTTTTTTTAAATAGTCTAAGACAATTTAAAAAAAGAATCAACACAGAATACCACTATTTTAAAAAATCATATGCACAATAAATAAAATATTATTTTAAAATACATTGAGCCTATACTCCTTACAGTAAATGACTCATCTGGAAACAAGCCAATAGCATTTTTTGTGCTTTCAAATTTACAGATGTTCCAAAATCAGCTTAAAGTCCAAATATTTAAAGACCACCCCCCTCAAAGCTATCTTACCAGAGCTTTAAATATCTTCTGGGGAGGCCCTGTAATCCCATTCATGACAAAGGTAGGGCTTTCTCAGGAGGAAGGTTTCAGTGCCCATCCTTTGGAAACCTCCTCCAGAGCAGGGAGCCCTAACCTGCTGTCCATTCAGGAAGGCTGTACAAATTATTCTGTCTTCTAGAGCCATTGGGATTTAATATGGTTTTATCACTGGATTTTCTTTTTATTGTTTTTGTGGAATTGTTACAATGATTTTATAATAATATAATTTTATTTGGCATTTTTGTTGCTGTAAACTGCTGAAAGCCCCTGATAGAATACAAATTATTTAATAATAAATTTAAAAAGCTGGGTGCAAGATATGAAAACACTGCAAACTATTGTTCAAGATAATTTGATACCTGTTGCTCTGGTCTTTAATGCAATTCTTGCTTAAGGCAAAGCCCTCCCCCGAAAAAATGCTTCTGCCGGGCTGCAAGAGCCACGTGGAAGTTGTCTGCACAGCTGAAAAAAGGACTGTTTGCTGGGCTGGGAGGAGGAGACAGCCCCCTGCCTTCTCCCCCTTTGGCTTTGCGGAGTTCACAGCCAGCAGGGGGGGGGGGGGGCAAGTCTGGATGGAAGTTCTCTGCACGACCGGCAGCCGCTTTTTCCTCCCGAGTAAAATTTTTACTCGGGAGTAAATTTTACTCCCGAGTAAAATTTTTACTCAGTAGTAAGTAAAATTTACTCCCGAGTAAAATTTTTTACAAAACATGATTTATTTTACTCACCACCAGTAAGCGCAGCTGCAACCCCAACAAGAAAGACAAAATAAAATGGAGACTCCATGCGTGCTCAGCTAAGGAGTCCAGCCAATCAACTCAGTGAGCGGCAGGCTGGGCTGGCTTAAATTTGTAGGTAGCATAGAACAGAACGATGAGCCAGCCCAGCAGCTGATGGGCGGGAGCTGCCAGCACCAAAAAAAGCGTGCCTTTTAAAAAAGCGGGCGGGATGCGGGAAAATGCATCAAAAAGAGGGGGTGTCCCGCCAAAAGCGTTATGTCTGGTCACCTTAGTTTTACTCCTATTTTAACTGAGTATATATTTAGCCTACTCTGATTTCTATGGTATTTAATATTTTTTCTTCATAAATTATATATGTGTATATCAGGCAGTGGGGGGTTGCAGGCAGTACGCCCCGGTATGGGCGTACTGGAGCCTGCCCAGAGCACCCGATGCTAGGTGTGATGCTTCCAGGAAGGAGGGGAAGCAGTTTAAACTACTCAGCTGAATAACAAGCCAGAAGATAGAATAGACATTTGTACCCAGAAACTTTCTGGGAGAGGAGTTTTTATATTGCAACCTTCCACCCTACCCAGTCAGCTGAGCTGCTACAAGCAACCATACAATCTTCTAAATGCATCTTCTCTCTTATTCAGGATCAATTCCCATCTAATTCTTTTAATTGTCTATTGATTTTAGTTTATTTTTCATGCATTGTGATTATTGTGGGGAATTTATGTGAATTGCTTGCAACTTATTGAAATGGATAATATATATATACATTTATAATAAATATATAATTGGTTGATTATGCACCACCAAGTCATTTTCAATCCCTGACAGACAGACAGACAGACAGACAGACAGACAGACAGACAGACAGACAGACAAAGATGGACATTACAAATAGAAATACATTTATAATAACTCATTCTGCCAGATCCCTAAATCATTCCTACTTTTTCTGATCTTTGCCCAGTACTTCCTCTTCGTTTCCTGCTTAACATTAGCCATGGCAGTGAACTAAACTGCAAAGAGACTTCTTAAACCAGTTTTCTTGAAAAAGAATAGAGATTATATTAAAGAAATTTTGACTATTGGTTACTTTCATTTTAGGAGGCATTTGAGTTCAGTAGGTGGACATTTCTTTATTCTGGTGTTGATAACACTTCAGTTGACAGGGGAACAGATTGTCAGTTTTCACAGTAATGAAAATGGGCAAGTGTTCTAAACTTGTAATGTTTTCTCAATGGCATTTTCTTTCCCACATATTTTATACTGCACATATTCACATGTCACTACTAAAATTTGTTTTCTCACACTTTCTCTTATCAATTTCTCCTGTTGTTTTCTGCAACCCTACCCACTGTTGGACATTAATGAGAAGGACAATATGGAGACAGTAAATGACCAGGACTGCTTTCAAGTAAAATTCTGGTTTCCACCATCTTTCCTTCTAAAAGTTATTTCCTGGCCTGCATCAGTCTAAATATATACTTGCAGACATAAAATAGCAGGTGCCCTGAGACCAGTAATTCATTCAAGTATAAGAATAAAACAAATGTTATTTCAGTAGTACAGGCAGAGTTACAGTCAATGATCCAGAAAACATTAATTTCCCATTTCCATTTTCTATCTCCATTTTGGAGATCATTCTAGTAGCACTATTTTAAATATATTAACTAAGCTATTTATTTGTGCTAATAAAGGAAACAATTAACCACAACGTAGTCAATATTAGGAATGTTATCGTATAACAAGAAGTTCAGGAGTAGGGAAGTTGGCAAGTCATTAGACTGAAATATTATTTGCATTTTCTATTATATTACAACTTAAGAGCTGATGTAAAATAATCCAAAATCTTTATGGAAATGACTTTGCTTAAAATTCAAGTACCAAGCTGGTTATTTCTAAGTTTTGGAATGTTCTGCTTGAAAACCTTTGATTACTCTTATTCTGTAACTGGCAAGAGGAGAACAAAGAGGTAGTAGTTTCATCATTTTCATGGCACAATGTCCACATAGCCTGTAAGAGTATTAGTCTTGTGGATGGATGAAAGAAAACTACGTTTTTCTCTATAAATACATTTTTTTAAAAAAAAAAAGTTGCTGGAGGAAAATTTATAATGTGGTTTGATGCTCTTCCAAATGTAAAAGATTAAGTTAGCCGGAAGGGTAAGACTTCCATTTTTAATGCTGGCTTTTTGCAGTACTATTTTTGTGATGCCATTAGATATTAGTAGTGGGGCTTGGCAACAGTAGATACATCTGTTTAATTGCCTTAAAACTATTTCCCTAGCAATATCATTAATAACACTAAGCCAAAATTGGATTAAGCATTACATTGCTATAAAGTTAATTCACTGTGATACTAATGAAATGTCATGTGCAGCTTCCGGTAAATCCAAGTGAATACACATTGCTAAGGTTTAAATAAATGGCCTGCTCAGCTCCCATTCTAAAAGGTATCATTCTAATTGCTACCAAGTGACTTTCACTGATATAGACCACATCACTTTCCCTACTGTGTAATAAGGCTTAGCCCTTCCAAGCAGCAGCAGATGAAGCTGTCTTGGTTAATCTTGTATTGACTGCAGATTTAAGCTTTCATGAGTATGGTTGTCATTAAAAATTTAGCCGGGTAGAGACTAGTATGAAAAAAGGAAAGACTTGACTAAATAAGGATCCCCAGGATATGTTGCTCTATCTTTAGACAACTTTTTGGAAAATCGGGTTAGAGGACATTCACATAGAGAACTATGCAAACATCGAGACCGAAAGTGGTACCGGTGAATAATAAGTTTATTTATCTCTCAAGTTTGATGCTAGCTGAGCTTCACTCTTGGAGATTTGTGCAGATCTTTCCATTAATGCCACCATCTATTAAAATAACTTCTGAAAATTTGGGTAAAATGCTGCATCAGTCAACCACATCTTAGAGACACCAGGCTTTTCATGGCATCTTGGATTTGCTGAGGCTTTTGGCTTTCTGCCTGTGCCATCAGCTCATTTGATGTAACTGCCATCACATGGGAGTTAAGGTTTTCATATAGTATTGTTACTGGGGGTTATCAATAATAACGGCAAAGTATGTGGTTGCAAAATGTATTAATGCCTAAGAAGAAGACATGCACAGTTGTTTTTTTTCATGCAGTTACTAAAAGGTCACTGAGTGCCCAAGTAAAACCTCACACATGCTGATATCAGAATACTTACCTACTAAGTCTAGATTGAGTCGTTAAACAGAGTATGAGTCTACTTAGTGCAATAGTATTAATATTAGCTCAGAAATACAGCACAGCTATGGGTAACAGGGCAATTCATTAAAAAGAATCCCAAGTAAGTTTAGAGTCAAAGAATTGTGAAGGCAAATGGGAAAAGGGATAGTTCAAGAAACAATATCTATAGCAGATAACTAAGATTCAGAGCATGTATTGTTTCAACAGCTAGTTGGATTCATTTAATGACTTTTAAAATATGAGCTTTACATTTTTCTAAGACCAGCCACAAATTTCTATTTCTACTCACTATTGTTTAGATTTTTGGGAAACTTCTAAGAAACTCTTTCTTTCTTTAGTCTTTGTTTTTTGCTTAGTTTTGGTCCTTTAAGGGGAACTGTTTGATTTTCTTTTGATTAAAAAAACAACAATATGTGCTCTGATTTACACAGTATAGAAGACATTGCAGAACATTACCAGAGATAAAGCTGTAAACTTATACACTACCCCATAGTGCTTAATAGCACTCACTGAGCAGTTTACATTGTTAGTTTATTGCCCCCAATAATCTAAGTCTTCATTTTACCAACCTTGGAAAGATGAAAGGCTGAAACAACCTTGTATCCCAAGTCCCCTTTGCTTAAGAAACAAAATCATCACGATCTTCAAGAGGCTGTTCTTGTAATTAACATTCCATTTTATGAAATAACACTCCAAGCAACTTACAAAGAAAATGAGTGAATTATTCAGAATACATTTAAAATATATGTGTAACAATAAAGAACAGCAATAAAGCTAAAAAAGCACTAATCATAAAAGCAATAATTGTATATAAAAGTAATAAAATTATTTAAAAACAGCAAGATTGAGTTGAAACCAACACACGTAGCTGAGATTGCAAAAGAAGAATTGCAAAAACAAAAGCATTTTAAATGAACAATAAATAACCCTACATATTGAAATAACCCTACATATTGAAACAAGATCTGAGAATTTGAATCCTGGAAGTAGCCCATTTTATAAAGTTACAAACAAAAAGGATCAGGGCTTCCACTGTCTATGTGTCTAGCTAAGGAATATATTTTGGTCTGCAAATTTGCCCTTGATATCCAAATTTGCCAAATCTGATGCTTAATTTGAAGGTAGGCAGTCTATTATAGTTCAAGATTTCTCTCTTTCTTACATAGCTATACAGAAGGATGTACTTCTGGGGCAAGATGAGTAGGGCTATACATTGTCTAAGAGATACAAAAATGAAACAAAACAAAAAGACAGAAATCCTCTTTTCACAATTTTTATATTTCCACCCAAACAATGTTCACATTAGCAACTTTACCATCATTTTCATTATTCATCTGTTCCAAGTGAGATAGCTAGCTTGATCACTGATCTTGCTTTTGAAGCATGAAGGTCCTCCAAGACTAAGATTTACTTTTTATATGCCTTGAATGAGATGAAAAATTAGTTTCTAGAATTATCATAGTAACATTAGATATTTTACACAATTAATTTTATAAGGTTCTTAATATTTCATTGGACTAACTAAAATATTTGTATACCAAACAGGTGCAATATAAATGTGCAGTATATTCCATCACTTTGGCTGCTGCTTCATGGCATTTGATAATTGGGCACAGGAGATTTCAAAATCAACTCACTTAGAATTCATCACTTTTCTGGATGCATAACGGAAATCTTTGATCTCTTTTCCCTGTTCTGGTAGGCCTGCCACGTGGAATAACTGGGACCTTACCAGGGAATAATTCACCAAGATCACAAAATGCTTTTGTTCCATAATAAAACTATTTTTTTCCTAAGATGAAGACATATCTGTTAAAGAGGTCTGCCTAGGAAGAATTATTTGATGCAGTCTGTTCATTTGGGGACTCATATAAAGTTTATGCTTTCATTTTTCCTTCCCATGCTTTTTTAAATATTATAGTTGTTAACTATTTTATTGCCGCTTCATTTATGTTTTTATTTTAGTGTTTTCTAGTAGTATATTGACTATAATGAAGGGATTGTGTGATTCTCTGGAATTATTGTGAACCTTTAAAAGGTACATTTTCAGATTACATTAATAAATCAATAAGAATTGCTTTAATAGGCTAACATTCACAATGTTTTTAGAAAGGACATGTTTACATCCAAAGTTGTGGAAACTTAAAGGAATTTATCTACTATATAGTTTTCATTTGTAAACCACCAGATTCATGCCAGTAAATGGGAAGTATAGAAATTTAACAAATAAATGAAATAAAGCCAGAGCAGATGCTGCTTGCAGAACAAAAGTGTAGCATGAGAATACTAAGGTATACTACTAAATGCAAATGCCATGGTATTCTGGATCGCTTGAAGCTTTCAGATGTTGTCATGTACAGAACATTTCATAAATCACTCAAATGACCAAATCCGAGCAGTGGCTCCTGATCCAGAAAAGGTCACAATTAGTGCACAAAATGTTCAAAAGCTCTCCTTCACAGCTGCCATCTGTTCATCAGGCAAGACCTATAAATCCAACATGATGCCCTAATTTGTAGTGGTGGTGTCTAGGATAGTTCAACCAGTGGTGGGTTCCAGATCCCATAACAACTGGTACACTCTGATGGGGCCAGGCACCCGCATTGTGCACCCGCATTGTGACTGCATGCACACCCACCTGCGATGCTCCAGCTGCTCAGTGGAGTATCGCGCAGGTGCCATACACTGTGGTGCACATGTGCAAATGGCCTGGTTGGCTCAAATGCAGGTAAACAATGCAGGCAGGCAGGTGGCTCCTCCAAAGCACCATTCCAGTACGGTGCTTGCTGCTCCCAGCAGGCACCAATCGGTACGCTTGTACCAGGGCGTACCTGCCATAACCCACCACTGGTTCAACCCTGTCCTGAACCAAGGATAAAATATCCCCGGACTCAGGAGTTCCCCAAACCTACTCCAACCTGTTTGATAACTTTATCATTGTTGTTAGTATTTTTGTACCTGTCCCTTGGATTTAGAAATACAATTGTAGAGGGTACCAAGTAGAGGATAGGAGGTGATGCTTAGATATATTGGAATTCTTCAGCAATGGGATGAAATTTTATCATATATAACCTCAGTGTCTTTCTTCACTGTCATTTTTACATGTCCAATATTTTTTATAATTAATGATTTATCAAACGCCAATGTTATTTTCTTCCTGAAGGTCTAAGGTTTTTTGTTACATAATAAGCTACATCTCTGTCACTAGGAACAATAAAATTGCAAAGGCAGTTTTTGACTGCCTGTAAGAGTCAAATATAACATTTGACCTTAGTAAGTGATGGAAGATACTGCACAGCATTGTTTAACAATAAGCAAATAGGCTTGTTTCATTGGAATTCCAGCTTCTATATTTAAGTCCAAAATGTCAGGATTAGTGAAGCCTTTTAGAGACTAGATAATAAAATCTCATGTTTTATCCTAGAACACAATTTTAATTAAGGTTCTTCAAAGAGAACTTGATAAAGACAGTATTTCTTAACTTAGAAAGACAATGCAGGATGTTTCAGCTTAAGATAGGGGGCCTAATTTAGAAAATGATACTGTAGTGTCTGGAAATTAGGCTGTTTTTTTTTTCAACCTAGTGATTATTTCTAATGTTTTCTTCCATCTAAATATAAATTACATTGTCCTTTGGTAATAGATGCTTCTAACTGCAACATTAGTTTAAATGTTATCCTTCCTTATAGGTATTTGTATTTATTTATGATATAGGAAGAAGATAAGAAACTGCTATAATGAAGCTGTGTGTACATAACTGAGTGTATAAAGCATATTATGTTAAATGAAAAATTGTTGCAGAAACATTGTTATCTATTATTAATAAAAATAGCACCAGAATTCCTGAAAATGTCTGCAAGGTAATTATAAAGGGCTGTGCAACGCACCTGAAAAGTGTGCTTTGAAAACCTTAAATGAATAGATTCACTTTAACTTATTGAGCAGACCTTGTGTGGGATTTGAAACCTATCCTGGTTTGTTTGCACATGTTTGTGCATGAATACATTACACCTGTGCTACAACTAGAAGGGAAATGAAATGCATGCATATTGAAACAGCTGGGGGAAGTTTTCAAGCAATGACAATAGCAAAGGACACAAGTGCTATCAAGTTTCTGCAGGTAATATTTTAGTCACACTACTCTATTTGCTAAGCATGTCATTCAACTGCTTTATGCAGACATAATAATTAGGAAAACACAAAGAATTTATTTTGAGCCATAAAGCAGAAAGACCTAAATCTGTACAACATCAGTACCTTCATACAACATTTCTATCCCAGCCTAAAGATCTGCGTAAAAACACTAAATGTAATGGCAATTGTGTTCATTCATTTAATGGCTTCTACTTTGAGACTGCAGTGGTTGGTAACTATTATTACTCACCTATTCCTAACTAAGCTCACACTAATTATGATATTTGGGAAATGATATGCTATGTTTCTGTTCAAGTAGCTAAACAGTATTTAACTTTTAGGGACATATCATAAATTCTTATGAGAAAATGATAGTGTGGAAGTGGCTTCCCTGTTGATAAACTGGCTGCTGGGGTGAATGTGTCAGTCACAACTCCCAGAGGCAAAGAACTAAGATTTCTCTCTTCTAATCCATACGGATAAGATTCACCTCTAAATAAAACACTGGAGTGCAGGGTTTAATTTTCCAAGAATATCTATGTGGCTAATTTTATCCTCTACCTTACATCAGACTAAGGAATAGAAGAAATCACATCAAGTAGAAGTGGCATGTGTTTCCCTATTTAGCACATCAGAAGGCAAGTTTGGGGCCTTTTTACTTTGCTCCCCCACTTTTTTTAAAAAAAGAATGTGAATTATGTTGTTCAGTCCTATTTACAAACAGGACTTAGTATGACTCTTAAAACAATATAGTGTATAGGTCTTGCAGCTAAAAGGAGATAAATGAAACTTCTTGTTTTATACATGACATATCTAATGAACTACTAGAAGTTCAAGGGAATAAAAGCATAAGCAAAGTTTTTGCTTAACCACCTTTTGGCTAGAAATCCAAATAACTAATTAAGATAAAAAGATTCAGTAGAGTGGTGCAGATATAACTTTGCCAGTAGCCTTTGAAACCAATCTTCAAAAAAAGAAACTTCAGAATACTCATGGCAGTTTCTGTGCTGCCTGTATTTTATGGAAATGTAGAAGAAAAGGTTGGATGTTGATTGAAGAAAGAAATACTGGGTTGTAGGGTGATTATTACTTGTCCTTCAAGTTTAAAAAAAATAAAAAATCCACTGAACCCTGAAACTCCTATCATTTTTTCCACTCAGTTAGAAACAAATTCACCACTCTGCTTTTTAAACCCACACTGCTGTTGCAATCAACTTACTGGTATAACCCCAAACTCAAACTAGTTTTATCTTTTTCAAACTTTTTTAGCTCTAATGCCAATAGTAACTGTGACTTCATTCAAAGTTTAAAACAGTATCTTGTGATGAATAAATGAGATGTTTGGTCTACTAGTGATAATTCAATATGATAACATTTTTCTTTTAAAAGTTTCAAATTAAATAATTCATGTTTAATTCTCTTGGGTAGATTATGGCATTGTATTTATTTATTGATAAGGCGGCCAAGGTTCATAAACACCCTGTGCTGTTCAGTTGTGTTTTCAGTGGTCTATAGAATCGATGCCTATTCTTGTCCCAGCTACATCTTTTTTTCAAATTGGGAAGTGTAGTCTACTAGATAGATTTATAATCATGAAAATAAATAAAAAACAACACTTAAGAATATTTTCAAGAGAATAGGCTCAAAAGATTTTTTTAAATTCTCAAAAGAATTAAAAACAAACCAGAAGCTTTTGCTTCAGCAAAAAATGCTTTCATAATTTGCAAAGCAGCATATTTTTTTAATTTATTCAATGTATATTTCACCCATCTCACTATCAAGTCTGGGCTAATAAATACAATATTAATTTAAAATTTAAAAAAGCAAATACAAGTTTGCTTCTGGAAACATAAATAATTTGTAGACATTGGGCTTCATTTCTATATTTTTTTCAAGAGCTGAGTTGGCTTTGAAGAAGATAGTGGGGAGGGGGGAGAAAGCTGGAGATTGTATGGGTAGATTACAGACAACTGGCCAGGAAATCTATGATCCCATTCATTTCATGCAACTTCTCCATTCCAGCTTCTATGGTATGTGTAATATCAAGTATTTTCATGCAATTCCATTTTAAGATATAGAATTCAAGGCTCTAATTTGTTAAGTCTTTGAAAAGTGCCTTTGTTTACTTCTCAATTAAAGAAATGTCTCTTAGTTTTCAGACAGCTAAAGCAATTTATACTGTTGTTGTTTTTTAAAAGAAAAAACTCTCCTGAGAAATTACCATCAAGGAAACAATCAGCCTATATAGAAGCAGAAAAAGACAACTTTTACTTGTTTTAGCAGAACATCATGGCTCATAAAAATCATATATATTTTGCTTTTAGTGGGCCAGTGAAAGGACTGGTTTTTGTGACTCTATTGAGTCTGTTGTTTTAATTTTAATTTGATACGCTATTTAAAAAGAAAAGAAAGAAAGGTCTAAACTAAAAGTTTAACACTATCAACCATCTATAATAACATTTTCACAAGTAACATTTTAGGACAATCAGAGTGATTTGCCTCAAATAAGATCAATGGTTAATGAAATGAAATAATGAAATGAAATGAAATTTCATTTGATTTAGCTAAACTGAATAAAGAACAGAAACTGACCATTTAAATAATTTTCAACGCATTTTCTTTTGTATTCATACTCTTCTATTACAATATTTCTTGTATTTAATTGGTCATGGACCACCAAAATATGTATTGCAGTTTTCTTTTTTACTTTGGCCATTATCATAGATTCATCGAGCTTTATTGACCTTGGCATGAAGGAAGTTACATGAAAGCGAAGGAAGCGTTTATATTTTACTGCTTCCAACCATGTACATTATCCTAAATTATAGAAAGATAGCCTCAGTAAAAGCTGAAAGAGAGAAGCTAAAAATATCAGATGACACTTTATGTAACGCACCTCTTCCCCAAATTAAATTATTTTCACTGAGAGTGTTATTAGGTTATTTCAAGAGGCTTTAATATCTGGCCTAGACATGATATTAAGCAAAGCATTTTGTTAAGTCACTATTCATCTTCACTAATGGCCTTAGCCTATGATTCTTTTTCAGATGGATGCACTATTCATATTGTGATAAGTGAGATGCCTTGGACCTGCTGGGACAAGCAAAACCATCAGGTTTAAAATATAGTTACAAAAGACAAAATAAAAATAAAGTTGAACTGGAAATCTATTGATTAAAACCTACCAGAACTACCTTTAAAGAATGTAGACTGTAAACATTTTAGGTAAATAAACACTTTTTGAATTTATATGACAAACTTTTGAATAACAGTATAACCATGGTGGCACAGTGATTAGAATGCAATATTGCAATATCCTGCAATATCCTGACTGGCTCAAGGTTAACTCATCTTTCCAAGATCGATAAAATGAGGACCCATATTGTTGGAGCTGAGTCTGTAAACTGCTTATAGAGAACTTTAAAGCAGTGTGAAGAGTTACCGTATTTTCACGCATATAACCCGTGGGCAATGTGCGTTTTTACCTACCCCGCATGCCCCCCACGGGGTATAAAAGTGGGCATGCGGGGGCATACGAAAAATATTTTACATGAATATTTTCACATCAATATAAAACGTTGTCCAACTGTTGTGCGCGCTTAGAAACCCGTCTTCATGAATGGAACTTCCCCTCCTCCTCCCTTGTGTGGGCGAGCTCATTCCGTTCATCACCGGGGTCCTTTTTCTCATCGGTGGGGGGGCGGAGGCGGCGCAAAATGGTTTCTTCTCCACGGCGCAGTGTTGTTTTTCCTGGAACTGCACCGGCCGTGTAAAAGGGCTGCGCACGGCCGGAGCCCCTCGGGTTCCGCTTGAGATCATCTCGAAGCAACGCTCCCTTCGCGTCGCTTCTCCTCCTCCTCCTTTTCCTGGGGTGGGCGGGAGCGGCGAGAAAACGGGAGCCGCTGTGCAGTTTGCAGCAATGGCAGAGCTAGAGGAGGGGGAGGGACGCAGCTCGGGCCGTGTAAAAGGGCTGCACATGGCCTGCGCGCCTCGGGTTCCGCTTGAGATCATCTCGAAGCAACGCTCCCTTCGCGCCACTTCTCCTCCTCCTCCTTTTCCTGGGGCGGGCGGGAACAGCGAGAAAATGGGGGCCGCTGTGCAGTTTGCAGCAATGGCAGAGCTAGAGGAGAGGGAGGGACGCAGCTCGGGTCAGAGCGGGCTCCCTTCACTTTGCCTCCAGCAGATGGTCATCGTTCCTCGCTAGCTGGTCAGACCGCCGCTGCGGGTTATATAAGAAGGCGGGGTGTATAAAAACTTTTTGGCATAAATCTTGAAAGCCTGCGGGTTATTTGCGTGGGCGGGTTATTTGCGTGGGCGGGATATATGCGTGAAAATACGGTATTTAAATTTTATGTATGTGCTATTGCTATTCTATAATATTATTTATATTAATATAGTACAAGCCTAGTGCCATCTGTGGACAGCTATTGCTTTGTTATCTCTTCAACTTTGCTGCTTCTACCTTCTGTCTCACCTGATGTTGAGTTGGTTTTGATGATAAATACTTATAGATGAAAAATGGGATCCTTTGTCCCCTGTTTCTCTGCACATAATGAATGTCTATTAAAGATTAAAAATGGAGAGGAAGACAAAGATAAAAATTAGGATCTCCTGCTGAAATGACCATCATGAGTTGAACATCATGGTAAAGAGAAACATACCAAAGAATTTGACCTTAGTATCACAGTAATTTTAGTATTAGTGACAGAGCTGCAAGCTGTCGCATTTCAAGTTTATTTTTCAGCAACTATATTGCACAAATTTATCAAATGACTAGTTCTGGTCACAAGAAAGCAGAAAATGCAGACAATGAGATCCTGTAATGGACAGTTCCTTGGTGAAAGGTTAGTACACAGAGTCTTAAAAGGTTATTCCCTGTCATCCTGCTGATTTGTATCTGGCTTCATCAATGGTGTGTACACTATGTGTGTGTGCGCGTGTGTATTTATTCAGGATTTGATTCATTTCAAGTTCACAATCTGACATCTGACCACAAATCAATTTACTCTGCTTGAAATTCAATTTGGGGGGGAAAAAAACCAAATTCAGCCATTGACTACAAAGGGAAATGCCTGTGGCTGCTTCAGCTTGAAGTAAAATGGGTCAAAACAGCAGGGATGGTGGCCCCTTTAGAGAACATTAACCTTGCCTAAGTTTTAATCAGACACTTTCAAGAGTTTTGCCACAATAGATTTCCCCCTGCACCTCATTTAAGGTAAAGATAGCAGCAGGGATGAAGAAAGGACAGCACAGCAGCTTTCAAATTGTCTGCCAAAGAATCTAAGTTACAGAAATGACCTACTTCAACATAAAAAGGAAAACTTTCAAAAGCTATGTTTAAAAAATGTCTTACTTTACCACCTGCTTTTCTGCAGAACCAGGCTTTGGCTGACACTGAAGAAGGTTAATTGTGAGATGATCTCTGATCACATGATTTCATGGGGTTCCAGGAAAGCTAGCATGCTTACTTGGCTCCTCCTGAAAAAGAAGACCTAAACATGGGCTTTGAAGGGATATCCAAGTGTGCAAGACATATTAGGAAAGGTTAACATTTTCCTGGACATGACTTAGTCATGTCAGGATTGTAGTTTATCTGCAATGCTCTCATCTCAGATGCAGTTAGGATGAGGTAGCAGAAATAAATTGGCACAGCAAAGTTCAATGTCACAGAAGTAGATTGGCTACCAGTAAAGAAACTAACACTGAGATTTGTGGCATTTGTAGCATTTTCTATCCTGTTGTTAACCAAGACATTGACTGCTGCATGATACCTTATCTGCTTGTGTTTTAAAACTCTCCTCATCCAAAATCTTACAAGGGATGCGAAAGCTGACCTGGAATACAGATCTAAAATCTGAGTGGTAATTGAGGGTAGGCAGCTTCTGTCAAGGATGTGTTCATTTAGATGTGAAGTGCCACTAGATGTAACACATAGTAGGCACGATGGAGTGACTAATGCCAGAGACATTTGAAATTTCATGTTTTGAAAATAGATAGACCTATTTGTAGACTTGAGACAAGGACTAGGTAAAATGCTGCTGTACTAGCTGCATTGTACCAGCCCTCTTGTTTTATAGTGGCCTTCTGCCCAGTTCACGCAATACTGTAATTAGATTGGTAATGGAATTTTCCACATGTATAATATTGGAAGACTTCAACCTGCCTTTCCTAGTCATGGATTGTAAAGTGGCTTGGGAATTCATGTTTATCATGGTTACCATAGAATTATCTTAGAACGTCGAGGACCTGACATTTCTGTGAGATTACATATTAGATCTGGCTTTTGCCTCACAGCAAAGGTAGCATGAACTGGTTTGGAGAATACTGACACCGCACCTGTCGTTTGTCACATCAGCCTGATTGCTGTGGATTTTTTTTTCATGCTACTTACCCCTGCAGCGAGACTGTATCTATTAAGCTATCTGATGGACAAAATTAGTTCTCAGAGGAAGTTTGGAGAAATACCTAAGGATCTATGTGATAGTTTGGTCTAGTCAGGTTTCAAGCTAGTAATAAGAGGCATTGAACATACTTGTGGAAAACCTAAGATGGACCAGGATGCAGGAAGTAAATCTGTCCTGGCCTTTCTTGACTTCTCAGTTTTTCCAATACTATTGATCATTATATTTTTCTGGATATATTTCAGGGGTAAAAGTGAAAAGCACAATGCAGTGGTTCTTTTTCTTCCTATACTGCTGGTTCTGATTGGAGGGATATGCTTTTGCTTCCTGGGTGCAATAGATAATAAACATTTAGAGGAAAAATAACTGTATTCTAACAGTAAAAGCTTTTGCTGTCCATTGTCACAATAACTTTCTACAGTCAAGATCCTTCAGGGACAGGCATTAAAATAATTTCCTTCTACATATCCTATATAATGATATTGATGACATAAATATATTTCCTTTTAATTCTAATTCAACTTCGAATGCCAATTAGCTCTCATTGATAAGAACTCTGCATTAATAATAGCAGTATAACAGAAGAGACCTTGGAGATCTTCTAGTCCAACACCTTATTCCATCAGGAGACCCTATACTCATAATGGCAAATCTATGGCACATGTGCCACAGGTGGCATGAAGAGCCCTCTTGGGGCATGCAAGCCATTGCCCAACCTCAGCTGCACTGCGCATGGGGACACGCCTGCTGATGCATGGGGGAAGAGTCACATGCAGGAGGCATGCATGCATTCATGGGTGGAGGGAAGGGGGATTGCCTGTGCATGCAGGGGGATGCAGGACATTCCTATGGACTGTTTTTCATCCCAGGAGGCTGCAGGGAGACCTGCTAGGCCAAAAATGGGGTGCAAGGGGTTGTGCGTACATGCGTGGGGGAAGTGCGGGGAAGTTCACGCATGCACTGAATTATAGGTATGGGCACCCAATGCAAAAAGGTTAACAATCACTGCCCTATACCATTCCGGAAATATGGCTGTCCTATCTCAAAACCTCCAGTGATGGGGAACCCACAACTTCCAGAGCCATTCCACTAATTAATTGTTTTCTATGTCAGGAATTTTTTCCTTAATTCTACATATGATCCCTCTTTGATAAGTTTCTAACTGTTACCTCTTGTCCTACTCTCCAAATGTGTTTTGTAGAATAGGTTGAATCCTTTCTCTTTGTAGAAGCCCTTTAGACAAGATACACACTTTAACTCTATCAATACACGTGGCTCAGATAACACATTTTGTAACTAACAAAGGTGTTTGCTACTCATACAGCAGATTTAAATGTGCTTTGCTGATAAAGGATTGACTCAGAAAAATATCAAAATACAGAGCTAAAATTTAAAAACAACTGATTCAGAGAAACAACAGCCAGAAGAAACTACAACCCAGGAAGAGCAAAGCTAAACAGTAGAAATTATCAGTTACAAAAGTTTAACATGCATATGCTGATCTCTGAGGATGACCTATAGGAAGTAATTAAACAGATAATCCAGCAAAAATTCCTGAATTTGGGAGAAGATGGCTAATTGAGCTGCAGCATCTATAGAGCATTACCAGCTCATAAAAAGGAAAAATACAGCTGGAGGAAGGATGAGATATTTACGGAGAGTGCATGAGTAGACTGATTTTAATACTAAGCTGAATCAACTCCAGAAATACAAGAACACTTGAATTTGGTAATATCCACTGTAGAATAAGCATGAGAAAGGAAAGGAAAGGTAGTAATGTAGCTACTTTATTATAGTGTTCCTTGCCAGAAGTGTACACATCCCTTGCAGACAAGTTTTGAACATAAGCTCATGCTAGACTATGAGGTTATCTGCACTGCCTGGTTGCCCCTTCATCAGAACAAGCAAACAATGGTTTCCGGAAGGCAGAAAGAGATAATTTTGTCCTGTGTTAATCTCCACTCACTTCCAAGTGACCTCAGGGCACAGTTCCCAGCTCTGCTTCTAAATCTAAAGTGTTAGATTGCTTTGAGCACTTCTGTCCATTTGGGCTACACTATTCCAGTTTGTTGTTCAGCAACCTATTTGTTACTTTCCAAAGAAAAATTCTCCCTTCAAATGAGTCAGTGCTTGCTTATCATTAGTTCTAGCCCTTCTTAGATCTTTGCTTTACTTGGACTATTGCACTACCACTGTCAGTACATTGCCCTTTAAGTCTTTTTTTTAATTATTATTTTTCCTTCCACATTTTATCCTCTTTCTCTGTGTGCTTTGCTATTATTTTTAATAACTGTAGTTCTATGCAGAAAAGCACTTAATCAATTGCAGTCCAGGTATCAATGACGGGAGAAAAAGTTTAAGTAGTTTCTTTGTATCTTTATTTTGAAGTTGCCAGTGGATCAGAGGTGGTTAGGTTTGGTGGTAGAGGTGTGTGTTTTACCTTCAAAAGTTGCATAACATAAAGTTAGAAAATATGCCAAAATATTCAACCATCAACTGTGGTTCACAGAATGCTGTATTTTAAAGCACAGAGCAAGATGGTGGAAAGTTGCAAGCAACTTATTCAGATAATTTTATTTATGACCCAGTTGGTCAAGACCATCTAGTATGTGATTACCGGTATCTCAGAACTGGTATGTGTTACTTATAAGGAGTCCAGCACCATTTACTGGACCAGAATAGTACCATTGCTGGACTGATGTTAAATCACCCAGTTTAGTTCAGATTCACTAAAGTGGACGGAAAAGGCTGAGTTCCATGTGGTGAACATAATTTATAACTTCTACTTTTCTCCTATTTCTCCTATTTGATTCTGAATTAGATATCATCCTGGTTGGACTGCTACAACATGCTTAGCCAAGTTAAAGTTCTAGTGGTTACCTACACATAACATGTTAAATTTGGTTAGTTTTAACTTTGATATGCTTTGATTTTTGGTTGCTTTTCATATTTCAGCATACTTTGCAAATGTATAGAAATTGATTAATCCAGTATCTAGGCAGTTGTTTTGCCAAGTGACAGAGCAGTGATCAAGTGCCCCGGGAATTGGTCCTTTTGGATCCAGAGACAATAAGTACACCAATAAATAAAGAAACTTTAAGTACAACAACAGTAGTGTTGTGTCAAATTAGCTAATGTATAATCATCTTTCTTATTTTCTTTACCGTCTCCTAAACTGAGTCATAGAATTCTGTAATCGATTCTCTCAGCTTAGTTTATGTCACCATGCTATTATTAGATAAATGAACTAGGTGTGGGCCATGGGCTCAGGAAATTTATCACTTTTGTAGTGCCTGGATGTCCTAAGTCTAAAAAAGTAACTTTTATTTTTCACAATTCTTTTAGCCAGTAGCACAGCACTGTAAATTAATACAACTCCTCAGAGAGGTACAGAGGAGATTTCAAGCATCTTGAGACTCTGACTTTATCTCTATTTCTTTGGCACAACTGTGTTTGTTTCTTTTTTAATTTGGCAGCAGTGAGACTGAATGCTACTGAGATGAGAGGTGAGTCATCCACATCACACCTTTTTCCAGGTAATTAGCTGCAGCATCAAAGGTTGACTCTGCAGGGATCTTCAGGTAACCATGCAGATTGGGATACCTGCAGGTATTTCCCCCCCATGTCCTGATATGAAATTTCTGCTTTCACCTAGCTGTTTTCAAAAGCTGTTTTGAAGAATCATATCTATATATAATCTCAGTACCAAGAGAAATTGAGTTGTTATTTTTCCAGGTAATTATTTTGCCATATTTATTACTTAAACTGCTTCAAAAACACATGCTCTAAAATGCTGTGTTTCAACAGTAACTTGCTTGACAGCTTTTGTGATGGGGGAGGGGGAATTCAGAAGGTTTGTTGTTTTTTTTCCTTTAACAACACTGCTCTGACAGCCACAGAAGCTGCTTGACAAGTTTGATAGCTCTATTTATGATGCTGTGTTATCCTGCAACAGTCAGAATAGGATTTTTGCTAGACTGACTAGATAGGAATGAGAAAGACAGAAAGAACTCTTGGCATCTTTCTTATTTCTTTCAGACCAAAGACAATAAATAGGATAATTCTTACAGTATCTCAGATTTCCAGAACACACTTGCAAATATAAACTCTGAACCATTTTCTTGATGATGTTCATACCTCAGTAGTTACTTTATCAATGAGGTATCATGGACCACCATGATATTCAGATGGCAAACATACAAGAGGGGAAAAAGCAAGTAGAAACCGTGTTGGCTCAATGATTATGAGCTGTGCAGTGATTAGAATACAGTACTGCAAGCTACTTCTGCTGGCTGCAATTTGGCAGTTCAAATCTCACCAGGCTCAAGATTAACTCAGCCTTCCATCCTTCCAAGGTCAGTAAAATGCCCAGATTGTTGGGGGGGCAATATGCTGACTTTGTAAACATCTTAGAAAAGGCTATAAAACACTGTAAAGTGGTATATAAGTCTAAGTGCTATTGTTATTAGCAGTATTGAAGGCTAATTCTGTCCACTGCCAGGAGTTTGATCTTATATTTTTTCATTTGAAAATTGTATTAGTTTATCAGAATAAAAATACAAAGAAAATAAAACTAATGGGAAACAGGAAGGAAAAGGGAGAAGTAAAGAGGTTGGATGAGGAAAGGAAAATTCCTTCTGTTAGTAAGCTGAAAAAAGGCAATTCAGAAAGAAAAATATGTCTGTGTCAGTCATCCACCATGTTCACAAGAAATCCCCTAGCGCTTTGATCCTGACTAGCTCAAGGTTGAGTCAGCCTTCCATCCTGAGGTTAGTAAATTAAAAATCCAGATTGTTGGGGGCAATATGCTGACATTTGAAAACTGATCAGAGACAGCTGTAAACCACTATGGAACAATATATAAGTCTAAGTGTCATTGCTATTGCTATTGAAATACAATAGCTGGAGGTTTAATTATGAAGAGGTCATTGGATAGATTCTGTCAGGAAGCATCATTATGGGGGAGACTCTCAAAGAGATATAGTGATGGAACAGAACAGAAATTAATGTTAATATGCCCTGTTTTGAAAATTAAAGTCACTATGGACACAGTTATCCACAGGAACTAACAATTTCATCCAAATGAAATCACAAGGTTGGGGGCCTTATTTATTTTTTAAATTATAATAGCTCTGTTTTGGGGCTTAATGTATTATTGTCATATCTTTCCACTTCCCGAAGAGCGGGAAACCATTCTGTTACTTTCAGTGAAAGAAATCAGAAGGACTTCAGAAGTCACAGAAAGGATTAGGGGCCACCTGCAGTGTTACAACTCTGAATTACCCAACCCTTTTTTATACTGTAGCTACTTTGACTTGTTCAGAAAGAAGTAAGATGCTGATTAGTCCTCTGAGAGAGAAAAGGGCAGAAATCCAAATGTGGCCATAATCCTGTGGGAAAATAACTAAGCAAGCCATCACTTGTCATGTGCTATTCCACTTTATAAACTACCGCAGCAGCTGGAATACTAGTTTAACTTCAAAGAATAAACAGAGAAAGAAGAATAATGATGGTAAAGCACTGATATCATGATATATTATATGGCTGCAAAACTCACATATAGAAAAAGAAAGAAGTCTTGCTTCATAGTTGTTGCAGATATTATTTCAACTTGGCTAGTCTTAAAATGGCTTAACCAAAATCAGCAGTAATAATTTACTGTACTCGCAGCATTTTAGCATTCTTTTCATGTGAAATAATTTTAGCACCAGACATAAGTATCTGATATAAACCACAATTGAATACTGTACAGCATTATATGACACTGTGTAGATATTGTTATTTGTGTGGTGATGTCATTTACTTTCTCTTGCCCACTCTTGCAGATGCTCATATTTTACAAAAGATTTACATCAGAAATTTAGCCCATATAGTTACAAGAAGCAATGGCCTTGAACAAAGAATAAAGCAGTATTTTAGGTAGCTATACACTGAAAAGCTTTTCAAATGTTTGCTTTCAAATGAGAAAACAACTCATTGTAAGACACATACACCCCAAAATGGGAGGGGGTGGAAGTGTCATATGATAATTAAAATAATTTGATACCCATAAGACTCATTATGTTCTATTATTAGCTCTTCCTTCCATGAGATGGAAATGCATAATTTAATGCAAATCTGATAGTTCAATAGAACCTTAAATACCATCTACAAATTCCATCTAGTGATGACATAGAAAACTCCCATTCTCAATAAATGGCTTCCACTTCACCACAGTAGCAGATGTTTTTATGATGAGTGGCAAGCTGCATTGCTTCTGTTCAGCTCAGCCACAGTGCTGAATCTGCTCTTATCACTGTATACAAAAATGCTTGTGAGTTCAATTGGACCCACTTATTGTAAATATTGCAGATATTTATGCAGATATTTGCAACTAAAGTAGGAAGGAATAATTTCCCCAATATCTCTGTTTCCAATTGCTAGGTATATATTGAGATAGATGATAGATAGATAGATAGATAGATAGATAGATAGATAGATAGATAGATAGATAGATAGATAGATAGATAGATAGATAGATAGATACATACATACATACATACATACATACATACATACATACATACATACATACATAAACTATTTATTTAATGACCAACATTATTTTCTGGTTTTGCTGATATAAAGATAAAGGTTCCCCTTGCACATATGTGCTAGTTGTTCCTGACTCTAGTGAGAGGTGCTCATCTTGGTTTCAAAGCTGAAGACCTAGCGCTGTCTGAAAATGTCTCCGTGGTCATGTGGCCAGCATGACTAAATGCTGAACGTGGATGGAATACTGTCACCTTCCCACCAAAGGTGGTACCTATTTTTCCATTTGCATTTTTACATGCTTTTGAACTGCTAGGTTAACAGAAGCTGGGACAAGTAATGGGAGCTCACTCCATTATGCGGTGCTAGGGATTCGAACCACCAAACTGCTGACCTTTCTGATCGACAAGCTGAATGTTTTAGCCCCTGGCCACTGCGTCCCTATTTGCTGATATAAAGACTTCTCCAAATTGAGTACCCTCTGGATGTATTTCACTTTCCCAAATTTCATCACTGCATGATTTTTGTGAGAAACTTTGAAGGTTAAAATATATGTACTTTCATAAAACAGGGAAATAAATGTTGAAAGAACAAAAAACCTAATGGATTGATTGTGATCAATATGAATTTTGCTCACAAAATAATTATTTTACAAAAAACAGAGTATATACTGGTATTTACCTGCAACCTGAATATCTGCATAGAATCTGTTTTTTGTGAAATAATTATTATGTGTGTTAAATTCATATTGATTACAATCAATCTACTCTGGGTTTTTTTATCTCAAATTTGTTTCCTTATTTATGAAAGCTTTTGAGTCTGTTTTGAGTCCTTATTGACTCACTCAAATTATAAATCACCATATTTGCAATAAGCTATATCTCTGGAAAGCAATACATGGACTTTCGTTAAAGAACATCAGCTGTATCCCACCAATTTCCAAAACCAAAATATTTGTAAAGCATTGTCTTTACTATTGTTACTATGATAAGTATTAGGATAATGATAACTTGATAATTTTGTAATGTCACATAACATTCACTCAATAGAAAATAGAAAGTCTTTAACAGCTGTCAAAGAATAATTAAATTTCAAATAGTATTTGCTTTTTTAAAAAAAAGAAAATGTAAGTGGAGTTTGTAGTAATAGAACATAGTAATAGAATAAGAAGATACCTGTTGAAGAGTTACAATTCCACATTCTGATTTTACTTGTGTGTGAAAATTATTGTTATAAATATTGACTTTTGGGTATATAGTTTTCTGAAAATGAAAAGTGTCTAACACATTGCTTTCCAAATCTGGATTAATTACACATAATTTGGTAAAATATGTTTTTCTTGGGTAATGATATATGAACCCATTACTCAATCACAATAGGACCATTTAAATAAGGACTTTCTAATGTTGTTTTAGGTTATGAAGAGAAAAAATTGGGAAGCAATGATCTAACAATTTCTGCTTGGAATGGGTTCAAATGAAAAGCGGGGTTAAAATAGTTATTTACATGCATATGTATTGTTTCTGTACTGTTCATCTTCAAACTAATCAATGAAAAGGTTACCCCATTTAGATATTTTGGAAGTTTTACTCTTAACATATTCAGAGAGCACCATATTGAAAAGCCTGATCTACAATCCAACATAAATATTCAGAAGAGGTTGTTGTTGCTTGTGCCAAACCAACATTGTGACCCTATCTCAAAAGAGTCAAATACTAAGTTATGAAGCCAATTCAAATGACCATACTACATACTATAACAGAGACAATTATATTGTCATCAGTTTCATCACACACCTAGATCATTAGTAGCTTTGTTCTTGGTTTTTTAAAAAAAATCTACTTATCAAAGGAAATGAAGATATATTGCTTCCTGTCTTGTTGACATCAAAAGCCTAACAAACTGTAATAACATTTGGCAAGACACAGTCTCAGAGTTTTACCATCCTTCCTCTGGAATAGAATTTTAAATGTGTGAAGAAAGCTGATCTGTCCAGGAAATTAGTATCTCTTTTAACTTAGCATTTCAACATATCTTCACTTACCTTTGGATTCTGTGATGCAGCTACCAGTTTGGTGCCAGGTTTAGACTAAGACAATTTATTACCTGTGGTGAAAAACAAGTGGCAATCCTTCCTTTAAATGCATTGAAGTTAACCACATTGTTTATTTGTTTCTTTCTTTATTTTTTGTACAGCTCGACTTTCAGCAACTTTAGTAAAACCCTTTTTTTAAAAAAAATACAATAAATAAGAAACAAATATAAAAAATAAAAGGTAGCAAAAATAACAGAACCTGGACAGGAATAAAAAGAAAGAAACCTACACAATCCAAAGGAGCTCAACTCAATGTTGTTAAAGTCCTGGGGGGAAAAAACTAGCTATTCAAGTACTTTAGAATGCCAACAGGGTGCAGGGATCCAACTGAATCTCAGAGGATTCATTCCAGAAGACAGATGGAAGCCTTCTTGCAGGATCCTGATAAATGGGATTGTTTTATTTAAGGAACTCAGAGTGCACTAAACCCACCAGATTGAATTAGGTAGGCAGATATTATGGGAGATAGGTTGATTGAATCTTAATCAAGCTTTTCATGGGTCATTGATTTAGGATATTGTTGTGACCTTTCAACATTTTAAAAGCATGCAGCCAAAGTTCAACTACAAAACTGCCAAATTTTTAACGACATAATTTCTTAGGATTTTAAAATAATTTTAAACTTTGGAATTAGAATTGCTTCTCTCTTGGAGGCCTTGTCCCATTCCCAACCCCAATGCAAACTGACATGCAGTGGATTACCCCAAACCTCCCAGTCATGTTCTTCTGATTTCATTACAATGTCTTTGGAGAGCTTCACCACAGCTCTTCATAAGATTGGCAATATGAATTTCAGTATCTGACCACCTGTAATATCTGTTTAGGAGGCTCAGTAGCAGTGCATGTGGCCCATATGATAGCTTTATTTTCCAGGTATCATCCCTGCTTCCAGAATTTCAACATCTGCTGAGTGAAAAGAAAATGTTTCATTCCACCTTGTGGGAGGGCTAATTCTGTCTGGTCCTCTCTGACCACATTCCAAACCTCTGTCTCTAAGGAGTTTCAGGAAAAATTGCTGGTAGGTAAATGCAAGCATTAAACACCTATTCCTGTTAGAAAAGGGGTGCTGGAGATTGGTTTCATTGAGCCTGAACACTGAAGTGAGATCCAGGGAAGTACTTCTGTGCCAGAATAAATATGTCTGTATCTGAGCAGAGTTAACTGTTACTGAAAGAAATATAAAAATGTTCCAGATTTTGTTTTTGCTTTAAAAAAATACTACTGTACCAAAAGCCATGCCCTGCATAAATACAGCTTTTTATTTCAGAAGTCAGTTATATGTAATCTATCCAATCTAACAGAGTGGAAACAGTTCAGCTTCAGTGAGAAATTGTTTAATTCATTTCTCTACGTGACTACGGCAGCTCTTTAGAAAAGAAGAATGAAAGAAGAAGCTGCTACATCTAGAACAGACCAGGGGTCCATCTTAACTCAGCACTGGAAATCAAATTAAAGTCTTTGTAGTCATGGTCTTTCCCAGTCTTACCTAACACTAGGTTAGGGTGAAAGTAGGATCTTCTCCAAAAAAGCAATATATAATATTACTGAATTATGTTTCTCAGCTCCAAAACATTACAGAAAGATTAAGGTAATACTTCTAATCAATGGCACTCTAGAAGCTTTGTGAAAAGACCAATTTTACCATTTTTTTTAGCTGAGGCTTCTATCCCACTTTACTTTAAAAACTGCAACTTAAAGAAAGTGAATTATTTGATTTTGTAAGTCAAAGGGATTCAACAAAATGATTCTGTCATGGTTCCAAATAACATCCAAAATTAAATCAGAATCCAAGGCAAAGTATTGCTCAAAGTTCCAATTTATTAAGAGAGTCATGTTGGGACATCTGTGAAAACCGAATCTGAAAGCTTCCCGGTTTTCCCAACCCAGATGAAAGCTCAAGATCCTGCCCCCCCCCCCACTCATCACATGGCCCAATCTTCCACTGCTATGTTGCAGCTTCCACCCATCCAGTTCTAGCCAGGTGCAGAGCTGTAGAGACAAAGGATGATCTTGGCTTCTAGAAAGGAATTTTATTTTGACAACATCACATTCTACTCCTTACTATTCCCCCTCCCAATTTCCCCCTAATGAAACAGCATAGTAGAATAGAATATTAGTGTGTCAGGCCAAAGATCCCAAAAGGAACCAGCTGCAGGCCTGACAGATTCCTACCTAGGAAATAAATTAGAATGTGAGAGTTGAACCACATCTTTTCTCTTCTGAACTTTTTGTCTTGGCTTTTCATTGACTATACATAATAAAAGAAAAATGGAATGTCCCTTCTCTGCAGAAGAGATCTTCCCTCAAATTTTTCCATTGGTCTATGAATTCTGTGGCTTTTTTTATTGGTCCTTATTTCCAATCCTATCCAGCTAGATTCAGATTAGCAGTGCAGTACAGAATAACTTGTTTATAGTGGAAGGGAGTTGGAGTAGAATCATACCTTCAGTTTTGAAATTCTATCATAGTGACTATGATAGCATTTTGTTTGGGTTCCCCCCCCCCCCAAAAAAAAACATTCTCCCTGACCTTTTTTCCTCTTAGTGAACCCGAAGTCAATTTTTAAAGTGAGAACTATTTGGTGTTTTCCTTTGGGAAAAACCGAAGAAAAAATCTTTCTAAGAATACTTAAAATAAAGATGTACTATAGAAACCAGTGTGTAGAAATAAAGCTCAGTGACACACTGCAAAATAAATTCAAATCTTTAGCTTCCATTAGCTCAGATAAGAGAGAAATTCCAGGATTTTGGCAGCTGCTTTCCTGCCCCTCCCCCCTAATCCCACCCCATCTTTATCTTCCGCAGTCTCTTTTATCTAAATTATTAAAATTTAAGAAACAACATTTCTTAAGACATTTTAGTGACAATCTAGGAAGTTATGTCTATTCTAAACTGATCGGGGGGGAAATGACCTTTTGGAGTTCCAATCTAAGAAATATTGCAAATAGTAGGATACTTGTATCTTTTGTAAATTTGTATTATCCTATTCCTTTTCTAAATTCCATGAAATTTCCAGATTTCAACTTTGTTAATCCCTCTAGAGATTTTAAAAAGACAGTTAATGTTACTTATGATTTCACCTTTTCCATTCTACTTTGCTAAACAGACTAATAAAGTTAATTTTAATGAAGTATGTTATTTATTTCATTTTAAAGATTTATAGAATGTTCATTTCTGGGTTGACTTCTTTTCTCAGATGATCTCATTCTGCCATCTACTGTTGTGCAAAAAAATAACAACATGCTTAAATGAATGTTCCATTTTTTTTAAAATTAGAAGATTATAATTAAGTGTCCAATGTAAAAAAAAAACTTTTTCTTTGTTGAACTTGGAGCAAGTTTAAATCAAGCATGTAGCATTTCATTCCTTGTGTTTTTTTTAAAGAAATTTCATCTTTAAGTCTCCAAAAATGCTTTTTCTTTTCTTATTTATATATCATGGTAACCTGTTATGGAGAATGCCCATTCATAAAAAATCATGTAGGTGTTAAAGTTTTCATTTTTGCAATGCTATGCACAAACCAAAAACAAAAACAAAAAATTGTGTTTCAGGCAATTTGGAAAGAATTAGATCTCGCCAACAGTAATGATGTATTTAAACTGATTCTGTTGGGCATGGGCATGGCTACTTTTCATATGGAAACTAAGTAAGTAAATAATTTCTTGTTTTTAAGTATTTGCTGATAGTAAAACTTCTCATATTGTCTTCTAAGTTCTTCTTACAATAGCTATTGTCTAACTAGATCTTCCTGCCATAATTTTTATTGCTACCATAATTAGAATTTTGCTAATAATTGCCATGTTTTGTTCCAATTCAGAAGAATAGTTGGAACAATCATATCATAAATATGTGAAAAGTTCAAATGCAGGAAAAGCATGAAACTACAATAAGCAAGGATGTTTGTTTCCTTTTTTTCATCAGACTGTTCTGAAAATAAGGGGAGCCTAGGACACAACATTCTTTCTCCTCTTGCTGTTTTTGAAAATGATTTGTATCAGATAAACAAAAGGTATCATGCTATTTAAAAATACGATACATGCACTGCCTATTTTAAGGTTTGAGAGCATGTATGATGTGTTAACACTGAACATCTGCTGTAACTCCTCCACTCTTATGTAGGCAAGCATGACTACTCTCTAAATTCAAAATGACTCATCGTGTGTTTACCCAGTGCTTTAAAAATGTGATTCATGTAGAGACTATAGAGCATCTGCACATTGTGTGCAGCCAAAATCTAGCAAGGAGCTTACTGGACCAGTATATAACAAAATTGCAAAAAAGAAAGATAAAATTGAGCCCCAAATAATTCTGTGGATATGACATTTTGAATTACTACAAGATCTGAACTATCAACAAGCTATTGTTGATTATACTCACATGAAGATGGTTGTACATACTCTTCATTACTATTGATATCTTGAAACTGAAAGACGTCTAGGAAATGAAGAGCCTTCCCTTAAATGCTTCCCCAGTCATTTTGCATGAGGTGCAAACTAGCCTCTCCCCACTTTATTTATTTAGACATGCACCATGTGTACATGGAAATTTTCTCTAGTTTTCTCACCATAATCCTAAAACGCTATCTTGGGTTGCTATCATTATGTTTTAAAAAGCCTAACCATATAATAGTAACCATTTGGTCTAGTGATTAAGGAAACCAGCTATAAACTGGTTTACATAAAACTGGGATAGTGTGATTTCTAGTCCCATCTTAAACCTGAAAGCCAGCTTGGTGACTTTGGACCCATCACATTTCTCAGCCCAAGCCAACCCACTTAATAGGGTTGCTGTGGGGAAAATAGGAGTAGGAAAAAGTATTGCAAATGTTACTGACTTATTTATAAAAATAATAAATGTGTGATAAAAAATAAACACATAATAATAAATAACATACAATTTCTTAAATACACTAAATAAGTATACTGACCTCTGTTTTCAGAAATTGCAGGATTTTGCCAGCTTGTGGAAAGCATGAGAATCAGGGCCATTCTTGCAATAGAAGACAGGCTGTTCCATAGGAAAAGCTCTCCCATAGAAAATGTCCACTATCACACACACACACACACACACACACACACACATGCTAATGTTTCCTGGTATATAGAGACAATTAGTTTGTGCATCCAGGCTGCCTGGCAGAAAAAATATCTGAGAAAAATTAGAAGCCTGGGTATCCAGGCTTCTAATTCTAGACATAGAACTAGATCAGCAACTTGAACGATGCTCAGAAATATCCCTGCAAGTAGTCTTTCCATACCAGCTGAAGTTTCTGAATGATTTTCATTGGCAGCCCCATGTGGAAGAAACTGCTCAAAATCCAGTCACAAATACTTGTTTTTTAAAATATTTATTTATTCATCAAATATATACAGAATAATTTAAATAAATCAATTTATATCCTTCTTCCCCAACCTAATTCCTAATTCAGACCAATTTGAAATATTGAGATAAATAAATATCTATCTGGGACTGGATATTAAAAAAAACTATAGAATTCAAAGATATCTGCATTACATTCCAAATTTAGCCCAGAATTTCAAGAAAATTTATCCAATATTTCAGTGAAATAGAGGACATGATGAAACCAACCATATCATAGTTCTAGAATTAACTCTCAATAAAAATTTTAAACAGTGTCCTACAACAGTTCCCAATAGACATTTAAAAAATGTATCAAATTTAATTCTATCTGTGAAATATTCAGAAGGCACTTGTTTTCTATTTACCTCTTGATAAATAATATATTCTTCCTGCCTTCCAAATTGCCATGACACAATATATTTCAATTTCAGAACAAGACCATCAACTAATCTAAAATGAATCCAAATATTCGATTCAGTTGAGAAAGACACAAAGCTCAGATGTCTTCAGCTTGTTCAAATATGGGAGATTAGATACACAGTGGTAGCTAATAACTTTTCATCACTGTCTCCTTTGGAATTCATGACAGTTATTTCTAGTAATCTGGTGAAATTCAAGAAAACTAAGAAAGTAAATATAATTGAATAATGGAATTATTGTTGTGGAATTATACTAGAAATGAATATAGTAACAGCTATTGACTTTAAAGAGTAAAGATAAAAGTATATTTTTCACCACGGCAGAAAGAATCATAATTGAATTTTATTGCTGTTCTTGATACCTTTTTTATTGTTTTAACATCACATCACTTCTTATAAATGACAGAATATGAATCTTCAAATAAAATTTGAAGAGAATAGATATAAACAATGACTTTCAGGGATAAGAGCTTGTCTCTTCAGCGTTATTTTGTTTTTGTTTTAATAGAAATATGGTTTATATGACTACAAATGTAAGGTCCATTTTTAGGCGGTGATTGATAAACTGACTGACAAGCCTTAGTCAACAACCTGTAGTTTGTCCATTTAATTGAAGTCCCTAATGTAGAGATGGCTTAATCTACTCAAGATATGCTAGAAGTAATCCAAGCACTTGATATCTGGTTCCAAATCTTTATTCAGAGACATATGAATATATTCTATCAATGAACAAAATAAAGTTCTGTAGCCCCATAGATTGACTACAGTTAGCAATTTATTTGTCTTTTGATTGCTTGTTTGCCTGCCTGCTGCTAGATTAGAATGCAATTTCTAAGAAAACTAGATGTGTAGAGGAATACAAAGAGTACTGAATTACAATAAAATTGCAGCATTGATTTTAGAACTATACTTTGGTTTTTCCAAATACATTTCTTTAATGTTATTGTTTTAGAACAAAATGTACACAAAAATCCTACAATGTAAACCTTCTAAACCAAATTTTCCAGTAGATTGAAAGGGATTAGTGCAAAAAGGAGGAATCTTTGTAAGAAAATATGTTTCTTATTTTTGAATCTGTAGGAACTGATTATGTGCATTGAGACAGAACTGATATCATTAAATAATAAGCTAGATCAATTATCTAACAATATTTTTGTAGCATACCAAACAGTGTTAGTGGAGACTCAGAACTGGAGATAGAGAGATGCCCTAAAATGAAAACCCTGTTCCACTTTGATATCTTTAATTATGCAATTGCTGAATCACTCATGACTAAATCAAGCAGCACTGAATGTTATGTATTTCTCCAAACAAATTGGTTTTGATCTGTTTTTTGTCTTAAGACTGAAGCAGAAGTCTGAATTAAATTACCATTTTCACATGTAGTAGAAAGAACAAGAGAACAGAAAAAAGGCAAAGAAAAACCCTACTCCACACTTTCGATTAAAACAATAAAGTTGTTTTCCTTTTGCCAACAATAGCAAAATGTTACCCTGTTGTGATATTGCCTCTTTTTAGGAAGTCATGCCACAATAGCTGTGAAATAAAATTAAAAAGTGTATTTTTGTTTCTTAACTACATACTCATGAAATGAATTTGAGCCTTTTCTCCTACCCATTTCCCTCTTAATGGCTCTATGCCATCACCTTACAATGGATCAAACAAATATGGAATGACATTTGACCTATTTAAACATGCACTAATCACTTCAAGTATGCTAACTTTAACTACTGTTATCTATTGGGAAAAACATGTCAAAATATTAATGACATAGAAACCTTGCTAAAAATGCCACTATTCACCTGCTCATACTTTTTTCTTCCCATTCAACAGTCCCACATTTTACAAAATTCATTATACAGATTTCATTAATTGTATTAGTTTTGAAACTGGCAGCCGCTCAGCTCTGGCAGTTTTTCCATTCTAAGCATATGCTTCTTCTGGCTTTTTCTGTACAGAACTACCTGGTCTGGCCTATTAAATTTCTTTATATATGAAAGGTTTGAGTTTTTGCTTTGTCTTTTGCTTAAAGTATTTATGCATGAACTCAGATTATTTTTAAAAGTATAATTAGTTCAGCAAAAGATTTTTAAAAGCATCACATTTTAGAGACTAATGCAGATTTTAGAAGAAATAATCACTATAGACAATTACGATAAAAGCAACAAAATCTTATACAATCTTAAAGACTAATACATATATCATGTTGTCAACTTGTATGCACTAGACATCATTTTATCAGAGACCAAATGCCATCCTAGGAGTGCTGCCTACGTGCAGATATAATTTTCCATGCATATTGTCAAACCCAGTCTATTCATATAGGCGTAATGGGATATTTAAAAATATAAAACAGTTATAAGTAATGAGAACATACAGAAATGAAAAATAAAATTATGAGATTGTAATTACATTAAAGTTTACATGTATCTAAAATCAATTTAGCAACTATTTATGAAGGGTTAGCTTTAATCCTGTTGAGGGAAACAAATACCTCTATTTTTGTTAAGATACTTTTTGCATGTACCGTGATTAAAACCCATTATTTTGTTTAAGGCCAAATACCCTTTCTTTTAGAATTATAGGACAAGTCCACATATTCTTTTCAGATATAAGATCCACTGGTTCATTTAGACTCTTTCCCCAGTGAAGATAGTGTTACAAACTGAAACATTCAGCCTATCCTCTAAATGATTTTTCTTTCCAGCTTTTATTTGAAATATCTGATTTCTTTCTGTTTTTCAGGTTATTTTTCAACTGAGATGCCCCTGATCACATACCGTCAGCCCATTTAAGCTCAGTGCTGTTACACATCCTCAGACCTAGAACACTCTTGGGAGATGTCAGTTCTTTGTAAAATTATTGTTGCTTTAGATCAACTTCCTTATATTTCTGTTCTGTAATAAATCCTTGGTGCCCTTCTTTGCCACTCTTGAGATAGAAGAGGTTAATAGTACAGCCAAGAGTGTATTGATAAAACTGAGTTTTACAAAGGCTGGAATGGAAAGAAAAGCTGGCATAAAATAATATGGTGAAAGTAAGAAAGGCATTTTTGTAGACAAACTATATTTTGAAGATATTTAGCACTGGATATAGATTCAATTCGGACATATTCTAATCTTTCACATAAAGCAATTGATGACTAAATGTTTCTTAACCAAACATTCACTTAACTTTTGATGGTACCTAACCATTAAACATAACCAATATTGTACAGGCAGAGAAAACTTTCAACTTTCAAGATATGAAACCAGCCAATGCTTCCTTCACACACAGACAAAACCCTGGATAAATGGCCATTGTGGAAACTATTTAGTCAGAACACAGTGTTGTGTATTTTGACAATGTGCAACATGGCAACCTATTAGAAATATCTCTTGTGACCCGAAAACATATTGCTGAAAAATTTGAAGACTAGTGTCATGACAGCAGAGACACAATTCTGCTGGACAAATCTTATGTTTTGTTTAGATTGACAGAATAATAGAATGAAGTGGAAGTACTATAGACTTCAGTGCAGTATTTGATAAATATAGCCATATCTGTCTTCTTCTATACCAGATAGATGCATCATTGACCAAACAACTGCCCCCACCTATCATCTTTAATGGATCTATGTTTACAGGGCAGGAGGGATGTAGTAGGGCTACCCAAAGTTCTGTCCTAGCCTCAGTGCCCTTCACGTTTCATAAATGACTCAGATGAGAGGATAGAAATAATTTTTTGTAGGTGACAAATTTGTAGATGTAGATGGTAACCTCTCAGAACATACTGTAGGTCCAACTTCAAAAGGATACACTTGGAAACCAGGTTCCATACAGCAATATGAGGTTCAATTGTGAAAAATAAAAATTATACCCTTTGAACTTTGAACCAAAATCAGATGCATCAGCATTAGATATGTGGCACCTGGATTGGCAGCAATGCTTTTGAGAATGATCTAGGTGTCTTGTAAACTACAAATTATGTATGAATGCTGCCACTCTCCAAAAAAGCTAATGAAATATGAAACTGTATCAACAGTTGTATAGTGTCAAGCTTATAATAAATAATAATTCTGCTCTATCTTGACCTGGTTAGACAGTATCTGGAATATGATGTACATTTATTGTTGCCACAATGCAAGTATGATTTTAAAAAATGGTAGGGCTTTAAGGCAGAGCAACAAAGAGGTTAAGTGCTTGACAACTGAAGCCTACCAAGAACAGTAAAAGGAACTGGCTATCAAAGACTAAAGCAACAAAAGCTAAGGAGAGGCATTATAGCATTTTTCTGATTCTTTTGAACGCTTGTCACTGGATATGCATTTACTCTCCGAACCTTGAGGATAGTAGATGGTGAGAACCAATAGATGGAAATTTTACAGAAGAAAATCAAAACTTAAAAGAGGAATTTCTTGACTATGAGAGCTATTAAATATTGGATCCTTGGAACAGTGTGAAATTCAATTTTTTTAACTACCGGTTCTGTGGGCGTGGCTTGGTGGTCTGGCAGGGGAGAGATAACTCAAAATCCCCATTCCCTTCCCACCCCTAGGGGAAGGATATTGCAAAATCTCCATTCCCACCCCACTCTGGGGCCAGCCAGACGTGGTATTTGCCAGTTCTCTGAACTACTCAAAATTTCCGCTACCAGTTCTCCAGAACCTGTCAGAACTTTCTGAATTTCACTCCTGCCTTGGAGTCATGAGTCACTAGATGATGAGTTATCCCTAGATATTTTCTGACAGGATAGCCATTTGTCTGGAATAGTCTGAGCATTTGTATCTTAGGTAAAGACCTCCACAGTCCTTTCTAACCCTGTAATTTTATGAATAGAGGAACAGTTGTTTTATTGGGGAGATGGGCAACATATACATTAAACAAACAAATATTCTGATATATTGTTGTATTTTCACCTGTGTGAATTTAGGTTTGGTTTTGGTTTTGTCTGCTTTTATTCATTGTGTTTCATTTTTTGGAAAAGTTTTGAAAACTTAAAACCACTTGAAATAATTTAGTTCAATTGATGGCTACCTGTTGCTATAACTTACCAAGGATTTATTAATTTACTATTTTTTCAGACATCAGGCATGCTATATAAGAATAAAACCCAAAAAATGTAAAGGAAAATATATTCCTGATTTCTCTGCTTAGTCAGCCAATTTTTTCATAATCATTTACTCAGTAAAAATCTGAGTTCCATTTACAATTTAATATAATTTTCTAATCAAAAATGAAAACATTCTTCTGTGATAATGTTAAAATTAATGTTCTTTTCCATTCTTTCAGGGATTTATCATTTGTTTTAAATCATTTAGCCAATGCTATCCAGAACAGTTCTGTCAGTTAATTCACTTAATCCTGGTTATACAAAAACTAATGCAGGGAATGATTTTTCTCTTTCTAAATCTTTATCCTTGGTCAAATTATAGTTTTATATCATTGTCTTACATAGCCCAATAATGTGTTTTTCAATGTGTAGTCCTTAAAAATGTAATTTACTAGATATAATCCAGATGCACACTAAATGTATATGGCAGGAAATTCTTTGCAGTCCTGTTTCGCATGTACTATTAGTTTATAATTACTGCTATTCATCTTATTTTTTACTATCAAGGTTTCCCTTTTTTTCACAGAGTATTTTACAGGTGTGTAGATTAAGCTAAAGCCAGGTAGTTGTTAAGTTCTCTGATCAACATGAGCTCTATCTTGCATTATATATAACTATAGTAGATACCAAAGAGAACTACTTCTCAAAACAACTACCAAAACAAGCAAGTACTGGACATTTTTATTAATCTATATATTTTAATAATGTGTTTTCTTCTGGGGCATTTGGATAATATACTATATGTTAGACTGTGAAGCATAAATAACTAGACTCAATTTTAGTGCTTCATGCTTAAGACTTTTTCTGGAAAAAACCTATCTCTTTGAAGAAGAATTCTGGAAAAGGAAAGGAAAGATAAGAGGAAAAGCAACAGCAGAGTGAATTGAGTCAATTATAATTTCAATGGGTGTAACATTTGAAGACATGAAGGACCAGGTTAGGGTCAGATTATCATAAAGGAAATCTATGTAGCACTAGGAGTCAACAGTGACCTGATGACACATAATCAATCAATTCTCATCAGATCTAATTGGATCAATGGTCAGGGAAAATGGATTATAGTTCAACAAATAGTGTTGTCTTCCTGGAAGGCACCCAAACAGACAAGAGTGTGAGAGACCACAGTAAAAGCCAAAAAATATGCCATGAGAATATGTCATCACAAATAGTATATGTAGCTCAATGAAATGAATGCTATTATGCTGTGATTTTTTTAAAGAGTGTACAGTATATGAATAATATGACATGACAAAATACACCATATTCTTATTCTGATTGAATAATCTATGTTCTATGTTCTAAGTCTCTAGTAGACTAAAGGACTGGCTTGTGTAATTGTATCATTACTTAATTATATAATGAAGGCTGACCTAGAAATAAATATTTCTAACTTATTGCAGGTGTACGTAACACAAACATAGGCTATAGACATATTACCTTTAAATGACAGCTAGTTTTGTTACTGCATGCTAGAAGAAATGTGTCATAGCTTAGGCTCTTTTGCACATGTATGATGAATTAAAATGCAAATAGTTCTTCTATTAAATATTTTTAATTTCATTTTAATCAAGTGGTTGTAAATGAGTACTAACAACTACTCAACTATTAGACTCAGAAAGATTTTTCCAGTGAAGCATAATATGTTTACATAACTCACAATTTTGCAATCATTTCAGTATATTATTATCTTGATGTCAATTCTTTTTAAACCTAATCCAATATTTTAATAAGAAAATTCATCTTACTTGAAAATCAAAATAGGTACCAGAACATAAACAGAGGAAGAATTAATATTAAGGCAACATATTAGTGCAAAGTCAACATATAAAGTGCACAAAATATAATTTGAACCCAATTGCTTTGGGCTTGACTGAGAACTCTGAATTGATTGCAGGGCCATGAAAGTTCTTCAAAATATGATTTGCAATATGTGAAAGTATGAATAAAGCTCCTGGGTTCAAATTAACAAATCAAACACTTTTGCCCATGATTTCATAAATTGCTTAAGCTTTATAAATTCTTCCCCAATACACAGGCATGCTATATAGAAAGCAGCATACAAAGCCGCTGTAGGAGAATATAAAAAGGTAGGGCTGATTTAATGATTCAAGGAGAAATGCTATGAGTATATTCCTACCATTGCGAATATTTTGCTAGTTTTGTATTTTGCTCATCCTTTCTCATTCTACTCTTCTATTAATCACACATTGCTATCTAGGAACACTATAGGAACTCATCTATTTTTTATTTTTAAACATGCAGACTTGATTTAATCTTCTCAAGCCAATAGGTATTTTAGAATACAATAATCCTTGTCTTTCACATTGCTTCAAACGTGTAGTTCTAAGTTCAATAAATTATATACAAAATTATGCGTTCCTGCACTGTTCTGGCTGCTCATCTGTAAAAACATGCAGATTTTGAAAAAGTTGTGTCAATGTTCTGTCTGGGCTTTTTTTTTTTAAGAAAAAAAATAAGATGCTAAAATTTGGTTTAATTTGTTTATTATTTGGAGAGGGGAGGGGAGAAGAGGAGAGGGGAAGGGAGGGCACGGGATGGGACAGGACAGGAGAGAAGGATGTTTGGAATAAGCTGATAGCAGTTGTCAATATGATGATCAAAAGATTGCTTATCAGTAAGGGAGAAGTAGAACAAAGGAAACATGAGATGGTTTTCCTGAAGCACTCTGCCCAGCTGGGATTCCTTTCTTTACAGCTCATAGGGAGGCAAAAACTGTGGGAAGGATGAGAGATGGAAAAGATTCTAGGTATTACTAAATAAATTCATAAAGAAAGAGAGGGAGTAAGCTTTATCAACTTCGAAATTGCCCAGTATCTGGAAAGGGATGAAGGGTTAAAAAGCTAAAAAGAAGAGAAGCAAATTGGAAACACAACCCAAAACAGGGATAAGACAGTCAGAAAAAGCTGGAATTTGCAGTGACCACTTTGCCAAAGAGGAGAGAGTTGGTTTAAGTATCTGCTTAAGGGTGCATTGTACCTTTAAGGAGATTGCTCTATTATGTGAGGGAAAGAAAAGGCCATAGTTCTCAGCAGGCTTCTCTGCAGGATACAGAGAGATTCATGTCATTGAGTTTAAGAGCTTACATTAAAGTTACCACTTTTCCAGTCTGCTACTGTCTATATATCTGAATGGTTATTTTTCTCTAACGCCAATAGTGAAGTCCTAAGTTTTTCATACCAGAGGTTTAGTACTGAGTGTCCCAGAATGGATACAGCCCTGCTCCCAGAAGATTTGATATCTTTGGCTTTTTGAAATAAATTACACAGGAGCTGAATTAAATCCTGCTTAAGAGAACTTTTGGGGAAATAGCTCCTTGCTTCTTAAAACCAGTTTCTGTGATATGTTGACCAAACATTAACAAAAATCATCCATCCATATCTGAAAACTTTGAGCTGGCACAAAGAAAAGTTAATGAGAACTTATATCCAGAGGTGGGCTGCTCCCTGTTCGGACCAGTTCGCCTGAACCAGTTATTCCGATTCTGCATGGTTCAGAGAACCAGGAAATTGGCCCACCAGCTGGTCCTGCCCCACCTGTTTTTCACACTGTTTGGGGGCCATTTTCAGGCTGTTTCTCTGGCCAAAATAAGCCTAAAGATGGCTCAAAAGATGCCCCAAAAACAAGCCATTTGGGGACCATTTCTAGGCCATTTTCAAGTTATTTTTACAGCCCAAATCAATCTAAAAATGCCTGAAAGCAGCCTGAAAAGTAGGCTGAAAATGGGTTGAAAAATGGCCAAAAAACAACTTCAAAATAGCCATTTTAGGGCTGTTTTCCAGCTTTTGGGGGGCCAAAATCACCTACTGCTCTGCATCACACGCAGATTTGCAATAGCAAAAGATGGCACGATATATCGTAATATGTCACGTGACACAATTGAGTTTGACACCTGCGATTTATGGGATTCTGTCCTTATTTTTGATATTATCAGCAAGAAAACACGACGGCTTTGGAATTAGAAAAAAAAATCATTCGCCTGACAAAATGTATTGCATATAAATGATAGAGTGAAATCAATGTTCGCTTATAATTCATCTTATTTTTCCTGTAGGATTATGATGTTGCTCATACTGAGCTCACTTCATGCCAAGTTATCATGGGTCCTTCTGACATAAATAATAAAATGCATAATAAATAATATGTGTTTATCATTTAGTAAATGGCCTCAATGCTGAGGAAGTAGTCAATCAGCAGCAGCTATCACCTATCTTTCAATTGTTCTTTTTTTTTTTAAGTTGAAGCTCTGAATCTAGAAGAAAGTAGGTTATTTTGAATAATGAAATATAATACAGCTTTCTGCTCTCCTGACTGCTGTGCCAAATGAAACATGAAGCATAATCTGTGAGAAGGTTTTTACTCTGCTGATCCTGTGATGGAGACTGCAGCAGATTCTTTTAGCCATTCGCAACAGCACTATATTAGAAAACGGGGAATGGAGGATGTCACCTATCTGCATTATAAGAATCACAAGCATTATGAAGAGGAAGGTGCCTGTGTAAGGGGCAGAGGTTTGCAAAAAGTGTAATGAAGCATGAAGGGGGTCTAAATTGCCATTTGGACACTCTGAATCCAGAAATATATCACAAAAACAATGAGTACACATATGGGCTCATAAAATGAGCTACATGTAATAATGTATCTCTTTTTCTGTTTTTCTTAGTTATCTCAGAATCCATATGCTATTGATTCATTGTTTCATTTCCCTTTGTAAGCTTGCAATGAATTATTACAAAGAAACAGGTGTGCAATTAAACTAGGTGACCTTATCATTTAGTGGGTAGTAAGTCCAAAGAGAGAGGACACTATTTTATGTGTTGACACTGTAATATTTTTGTTTAACTCTATCTCTTGGGAATTGCAGATTGATTATTTCATACACTGATTTCAAAATCCTGTGGGGGGGGGGGTAGATATAGAGATAGATTGTGTGTGTGTGTGTGTTGTGTGTCAGAGGTGGTTTCCTACCAGTTCGCACCTATTCGGTAGAACCGGTTCGTCAAATCTACCGAACCAGTTAGAAGAGGTTCCACCAGTGGACCCGGAAAGCAGGCCACACCTACAGAAGAGGTTCCAAAAACTTTTGAAACCTACCACTGGTCCTTGGATATGATTATTCTACACTGTCATGCTCATATTTATAAAACTCAGTGACTCTGTGAAATGTAAGGATGACTACTGTGTTTGTGGTGCAATCAGAACATTGCGTGTGTTGAAGTTGTTTTAACGCAAACCAAAGATGCCTTTTAAAAATCAAGTTTGCATCATATTCTTATGCATGCCAGTGCTTTGTGTGAGGTTATTTAAGGTGGTTCTGACAAGTGTCGTCGGCATCTTCATATCCAGACACATGGGTGGCAAGCCACTCCCATTCGGTCACATGGGCGGCAAGCCACTCCCACAAAGGAGGCCACACACACAGAGTAGGTTTGAACAATTTTTGAGACCTACCACTGGTGTGTGTGTGTGTGTGTGTGTGTGTTTGTGTAGGTAGGTAGGTAGGTAGGTAGGTAGGTAGGTAGGTAGGTAGGTAGGTAGGTGGATGAATGTATGGATGATTGATAGATAGATAGATAGATAGATAGATAGATAGATAGATAGATAGATAGATAGATAGATAGATAATGCCAAATATAAGATGCAAAATATATAAAGTAAATTCTACTGACATTATATCTTGATGCACCCTGAAATAATAAAAATATATCCAGTTTTATTATGTGAAAGAAAGATATTTTGGCACATAACTGAGGAAGTAGGACAAAATCACTACCCCCTTTTTTGGCTTATCAACTGTTAATAGATTGATAATTCCCAGTGCTAAGCTATTGATTTAAAAAAGAAAAGTATTGACTTGTAGTTTTTTCAATGGACAAATAAGCTTGTTTTAAAAATGAAAAAAAAAAAAACCTCAACAGCAACTTTTCAGAGAAACTTCACACTTCAGGAAAAGATGGGTAGCATCTGGAGGCAGACAAGATTAATTTGTTTTTAGTGGATAATATAATACTTATCTTTTCTAGTTAGGCAAATTTTATAGTAATGAGCAAGGAAACATTGTGTATCAAGAATATTGTTTAAATTTACCTACCCTCAAGAAGTAGGTACAGTTCATTGGCTGATAGTCACTAGTCACTGTTCTCTCAACACAGTCTTTCTCAAAGAGTTGCAAGAGAAAATTTGTAGAAGATTTAAAAGCTACTAAATGGACTCCCTGGAGAAAAGAATTAATAAAGGAGGCATAGGAAGACAAGGCATTACATTAAAAAGAATAGCAGGGAAAGCAGATAATAACAAGCCCTAGCAATGGCTAAGAGCAGGAAAGTTGAAAAAAGAGGGGCTAATGCTGGCTGCACCAAACCTTAAGAACAAATGTATACATAGCCGGAAATGAGAATGCAGCAACAAATAGCAAGTACCACCTCTGCAAAGAAGCTGAAGAAACAGTGGGCCACCTGGTTAGCTGATGGAAATAGATTGCACAGACTGACTACAAACAATGGCATGACAAAGTAGCAGCCAACATCAGCTGTCCTTTGCATTCAAAGATCTGCAAGAAAAATCATTTGCCTGCAAGCAAGAACTTGTGAGATCTTAAATTAGAGAAAGTCATAGAAAATCAAGATACTATAGTGCTCTGATACTTTAGTCTTTCAAATGGAAAGACCTGACAAGTAACATTTGGATGGTAGACATCTCAAACTCAACAATTGTCAATAGGAAAGACAGAATTCTGAATAATGGACATTGCAATACCTGGAGATAACAGAATAGAAGAGAAACAACTGGAGAAGATAACAAAATAAAAAGATCTACATGAATGATTGTAGCAAAAGAAAGCAAAGATAGTACCAATAGTCATAGGAACTTGGATGAAATCCCAACATCTGGCGCACCACTTTAACACCATCAGCATTAATAAATTCACCATCAGTCAATTGCAAAAGGGAGTTTTACTTGGAATAGTTTACATCCAATGAACACACACACACACACACACACACACACACACACACACACACACATATGGAAATATGTTTTCATAGACAATCTCAATCATACATACATACATACATACATACATACATACATACATACATACATACATCAAATATTGACTTTCACTTATCTCAGATCCTTGGAAAGAATTAAAAAGATGGACAAAAATACCAGTCTGGACATCTGACTGACTATGAGATATTAACATCCCATGTAATTAATAGATAACAACTCTAACTAAAAAAACAAAAAATATTACTTAAAATGCCAAAGTGATTAAAAATCTTCTAACTCATGACAAGCAAATTCCCTTGGAGTAGAATTCCAGAATTAGGAGACTAACACTAAAAAAGACCTATTCTCTTTGATCCATCTAAATCATTAACATGTTTAAATGACATTATACTGCAGTGAGAATGACTTTCTCCAACTGAATTATTTCCATATATTAGATTAAGCATCCTTCCCCATATATAGATATAGTCTGCCTACAATCATCTCCTTTGGTACTTTCTAATCTTCCTGTTCCTTTGTAGCAGCCATTTTGTGAAAAGTAAATTCCTTCCCTAATGATAGGCCAAAAAAACATGGCATGCTTTCAAATTCCAAATATATTTACCAATCAAAAGGGCTAGATGATTTTAGTAAATAGAAATTCTCAGTATGTGGTATACTGGTGAGTAAGTAAGTAAGATCTTTATTATGGTCAAAGACTAGCAATATACATTAGTTTTTACACTATATTAAAAAATACTAACATTAAAATATAATTAAAAAGTATTGACATTCAAAGTGGATAATAACATAATGGTCCAAAGATTCTTAAAGGTATGTCCAGATAATTGGTACAAGATGGTACTATACTTCTGTAACCAATTTTTTTCTTATGGACATTGCAGCAGCACAGAACTTTGCCACTGCATACATGGTAACCAGGTTAGTGTCCTGGAGGAGAAAGCCTAGATAAAAATTGTCTGCCCTTCCTGGCAATCTCTCTAATAAGGGGAGAATATGTGCAGACCTACAAGCTCTATATAGCTCGCAGTGTAATAGTACGTGTGAATTATCTTCCACTTCTCCTTTACGGTATACTGGTGAATTTTCCTTAGTTATCAAATAATTAGGCAAAAAGAAATAATAATACAGTGTATTATTGGCCTATAATATGCCAACAACTACACCTACTATGGTAGTTTTTCTCTTTGGTTAATACCTAGTGTCTGATAGTTAGATGTACATTGGGCTAGAGAAATTACAAAACAAAAACAGATCAGAGTGACTGAATAATAGGACGATATAATATAAACGATAGTCTAAAGGGAGAAAACAACTCTGCTAGGATCACTAGGAATTTTCATTTTAGGGATTTTTGTACTTCTATATCTATTTTAGAATTTAGTCATGAGAGTCGTATGATATTGATTCAATTTGAAAATACATACTGAGCAGGGAATTAAAATTTGATTTATGTTAACCATCTGCACCTAAATGTTGTGCCTAGTAGAATCTTTTTTTTTAATGTGCCCAAAGAAAGCATTTTCGACAAAAGGACTATTCTGAGCTTCTGATTCCTCAGAAAGGGGAGATCACAAGATGAATGACGGAAAATAACCATACTTAACAATCAGAAGATCCTTGGGAAATGTTTTTTTAAAGGATTATTTTATAGTTTTTGAAATAATCACAGTGCTATTCCATAAGATCAGGATATATTTTTGTATCTAAAATCCAGCATCTTATTATCGTTGTTGTTGTTGTTGTTGTTGTTATGTGGTTAATCTTTGGTGAGTTCACAACCTTTGGGGCTGGTTGGTAGATCAACAGCTCGAGTCCTAACCAAGGACCTAGGAACTGTTAAGGTAACGTCAGAGAATATAAGCTGTTCCAAGTAGGGTGGTTTTTTGTAGAATCAGAATGTTCAAGTCTGATAAATTTAAAATTTCCAAATAGCGAGGTAGCCATTTAGGTATTGCTCCAAGGGCTCCAATTACAATCAGGACAACACATAATTTCTTTTTCCACAGTCACTCAACTTCAATTTGCAAGTCCCGGTACTTTGTGATTTTTTCTTGCTGTTTATGTTCAATTCATGCATCTCCAGGTATTGCAATGTCAATGAACTGTACTTTTTTCTTTTCAACTATTGTTATGTCAAGTGTGTTGTAGGCCAAGTGCCTGTCAGTCTGGATTCTGAAGTCCCACAAGAGCTTGATTTTCTCATTCTCTAAAACCTTCTAAACCTGATGTTCCCAGTGGTTTTTGCTGTACTCAAATCCATATTATTATTGTTGTTGTTGTAGTTATTGTTGTTGTTATATCATAATAATATGATATAATAAGGTAATTTTATTACAACAAATGTTTTATAAAGAATATATATACTCATGCACACAAAATACGTAAATAAAGAAAACACCTTTAAAATGAAAGACTACATAATGGGACAACTGATATAGGGAAATTATATTTCAATTGTACTTTTGATTCTTCTACCACTCAATAGCAATCTAATCCTGAATTTAATGGACGTAATCAAAATTGTTGGTGGGGAAGGTATTGGTATATGAGTTCAAATTCCTTAAATGCATGTTACTATGGCTTGATTGCTTAATTTTTCTTGCATATGATGTTTTGAGGTAAACAACTTTATTTTATGTCAAATCCTGGGGAAGTGACTGGTGGGGACAGGAAGGTAATCAGGAAAGAATAACATGCTATTTAAAATCACAAGTCTTCATAAATGCCTCTTTTTATTTATTTCAAGGTTGCTGGAACAGCTGGAAATTTGTGCCTCCAATTTGGCACTAGCAGCAGTATAATTTTGAACATCAGCAAGCCTTCTAACCTCATCTTTTTTCAGACATTTTTTTACAGAGGGAGAAATCAAAAGTACACTTTTTCCTCTAGAGCAAATGTTATTGGTGTCATAAAGTGTGTGTAAAATAAAACAGAAAAGCAGGCACTGGGGTTTTTATATACAGATGAATCACTCATGTTTAAGGTCAATGGATGCCTCTGAGAGAACATTATCATACACTCCACATAATACACCATTACATTCAGGGACAGGAGGTTGGGCTGAATGAGTGCAAACAGCTCTTCATAAAAGGCAGCATTATCACTACAGTAATGAATTGACTGATGAACTTTCATCTGACTTGCCAACCACAGAAACAGAAATTATTCTATTCAACAGAGCTTATGATCCATATACAATGATTATGCCAAGGCCAGTCATATTGGACAGAGTTTGTTTTTGTTTTTTAAAGAACTGACTTATAATTTATGGCTATATTTTAACCATGAATAGACTTTTGAATTATTGTAAAAGACAAGGTATCAATAGCTATGCAGGGGAGAAAATGTTACTATCTCCCATTATTGCAGCCCTACTAATCAGATGGTGGAAGTGGATTTTTTGATGTCAGGTCTAATTGGATTACAGCTATTTGCTTTATGCCAAAACAAAATGAGGCTAGTCCTATACAAGGACTATGCTCCATTCTATAAATGACTATGTGCCATGGACACATAGATCCAATGTTCTTTTTCACAGTGTCACCAACCTTCTCACATTATCAAACTAAATATTATTAACTTCTTCTCAAACACAGTTCAGGTTGGAACTGCAGAATTATATCAGTGCTATGAATAGTATTTGCTCAATATACTTTTGTAGTTTACCTTTTCCTATGCAGAGGTGGTCTGGGCATACATTCACAAGTGTTTCGCTGGTTGTGAGCATGTGTGTGCATCCGTGTGTGCGAGCTTTGCTCGCACACACCCCTTTGGGAGTAAAACAGAGCTTCAAAAAAGCAGGTAATCAACTCAGGCAGCTTCAATGAGTAAAGCAAGGGTGATGCAAAACTCCATTGGGCAAAGAGGGTGGAGGGAATGAACCAGAAAGTTAGTTATAAATGGATAGCTTAGCACAAGGATGAGTGGGCGGGCCCAGCCAGCGATCAAAGCTAAGGATTCACCTGAACCCGCGTGACTACCACTGTCCCTATGCTAAGGAGTGGGTAAAAAAATTAAAGTAAAGCTTAAAAGGCTTTTTCCCATTCGCTAGATGTGCTTTCAATGCACAGAGAGAAATTCCTAGAGAAATATGCTAATATTATAAGTTCATAAATTTTAAAGATGAAATTATATGAATCAGTGAAACCAGAGATCAAGATTGACTCTAGATTCATTTACCAACAACATAGATTTGTTTTGGGGAGTTGCATTCTTTTTTAGTTCAGAGTATCTTAGGCTGCTCACTGATGTCTATGTGTATTTATTTGTGATCAGTTTTTTTGACATACATGGATTATTACAACTTATAGAAGAGTGTACAAAAAGTGATTATACAAATTACAATTACAAGATTACAATCACCTTTCTGCAGTGAATTTGTGATCAGCGTAACACAGATATAATTATAATTAAATAGTATTTCTTGTTGCTTTGTTTCTTCATTCTTTTTTATTTTTTCCAGAAATGGAAAATAGATTTAAAAAGAATAAGAAAATTATATTGGTAATCTTTGAATATATTATGCTTAGCTCATCAAGTCATTCCTTTCAAGATATCAACTATAATGATTCCATGGAAACTTCAGATTGACATATTAACAGAGTTGGAAGGGACCTTGCAGGTTATCTAGTCCAACCCCCTGCCCAAGCAGAGACTCTTACATCTGCCTCTACCTAAGATTGAACTCACCACTTCTTGATTGTGAGGCAATAGCTCCCCCTCTAGGCCACGGCAGGTAATTCTTTATTATATTTTGGATGATATTTACTTATTTACTGTATGGTTATATTACTGTTATATTAGCTAGGAAACTACAATGCTAAAGCAGAGTAGTAGTTTGGCTGCCTGTTTACCAGTTCTGCTAGGTACATGCATGCACACTTCTTAAGGCATGCCACAGGAGGGTGAGCTAGCTTTGCACCAGAAAGATGAAAGTTTCTTGCAGCAGCATCGAAAGCTTTCTTTCTCCAGTGAAGCAATAGACATCGCAACCAGAAAGATTCAATGCCAACAAAATTCTAACTGCTGTGTGAAATGCCAGCTCATCTCTCCATCAAAGTGGTATCTATTTATCTACTAGCATATAACATGCTTTCAAACTGCTAGGGGACAGAGGCTGAGCCATGTGATGGGAGCTCACACCTCCACGCAAAGCTAGAACTTGAACTAGTGGACCAGAGACTACTTCCAGCATCATTAAGCCTCCTAGCCACCACACCTGATTTTGGATGCTATATCTGCTTCAATATAAGAACCATACAATTAAAAGAAAGGGAGAAACAGGGAAAAAGAGATTATCTATTTATTGCAATGTTTTAGTTAAATGACACAGAACATAAAGAATTTAAAGGAAAATTATAAAATTGAAAGAAACTTTTCACTTGCTGCAAATAAGATAGTGTGCTGTTTGTAGCAGTTTAAACTACTGCCTCTTTTGTCTGATAGAAGCACACAAAGACTAATATTTATTTCTGCCCTGGATAATAATGTCTGATTATCTGATTCTTAACAATGGAAAAGAGATGTAGGTGAATATTAACATGCTTAGAGTTAGGGTTAAATTTATTTTGAGAGCACAACTATATTTGTACCATTTTAGAATGTCCTTATTAATCAGGGCTTTAATTATTGATGTTAGATTTCTGCTTCGAAATTAATGGTCAGCCTTGACGGGCTTCATTCAACATGCAGTTTAACTTACAATTATTCAGGCCAGGTAACTACTAAAAGGCGCAAAGCACAGAATCATGCTTCCTTCTGATCAAAAGCATTAGATTCCTTAGAGGTTTAACTAGACTTTGCTCTCTGTGTACCTTCAGGCATAGATGGAAAAGAAAGGAAGGGGGACAGGGCTGTCAGCTGCTCTAGGAAGTAACTCTTTATCTGAACATTGTTAGCATTGCTAGAGGCCAATTTTAAAAAGTTATCATCTCCTTCTCCAGCCATAGCCTAATTCATTGCCTAGGGATCAAATGTGCTCAGAAACAAACACTGCCATATGTTTTAGTCCCGCTGACAGAGCTTAATTATTTAGGTATTGCTTAATCCATTTTTGGCTGTTTGTTTCTACAATTATTTCTGTAGAAATACTTCTCAGATTACTACAGGAGACAACATTCGCAAATTATATATAAAAACATTATAAATAATATTACATCCACAATCACTAAACAGAAAAGATAATACTGACAATAGAACACATATTGAGACTAAAAGTTACAAGGCTTGGGGAATCCAGACACCGTTTATACAATGCTGGAAAACACTAGATCTATGATGGCAAACCTATGGCACGCGTGCCCGAAATAGCACAAGAGCCATCATGCCTGGCATGCGTGGCAGTGTCTGCTCCTCTTCTGGGTTTCTGTCACGCATGCACATGCAATGATTAGTTGGGCTTTGTGCATGCGGCAGTGACAGAAATAGGAACAGCTGCTCTTCCATTTTCCAGCATGTGATGGCCAGCTGATCGTCATGCACGCATGCATGCCAGTAACCAAAAAACTACCTGACTGGTGTGCATGCATATGCCGGAAACCATAAGTTCTATTCCAGCAGATACAGGTCCCCTGTGCAGCTCCTCTTCTGGGTTGCAGCCCGACGAGCATGCATGCTCCCTTTCCAGCACTCGATGACAAAAAGTTTCATCACCACTGCACTAGAAGATTAACAACTGCAGTGCAGCCTTGCCAATAATGGATCATAGGACAAAACACTGTTTAATATAGTATTTTATTCCTTACTCGAAAAGGGGGATGGAGGAAGATGCCAGACGTAGAGCTGGTTTCTAAAAAGGGTGACTTGTATTATTAGTATGTCAATGTAGCCTCTTTTGTTCTGATATACATCATCCATGCCATTAGTACTACCCCAGTGAATCACATCCAAGGTCAGAGCAGGTGTTCATAGCAGGATCCCTTACCTTCAGGTTGTACCTACTGCATTCATGTGATTGCTAACAACCTGAATCTTTGTAATTAGATCATCAGCCGACCTTAATTGACTGAACCAAGGAATAACTTTATTAAGCCCAATATGTTCCATTATTTAGCCACGGCACCCTAATTAAAACAAACTGCTATGTTTGTTCCCTCTCCCTCCCCCCCACCCCCCACCGCTCCTGCAACTTTAAACTCAAGGTACCACCTGCAGAAGTAACACTTTCAGGCAAAATCTGAATACCTAGAAGAATTAATACATAGTATTTTTTATTTCCATTTCATTCTATACAATCACATGTTTACTGTGCATAACCGGGGCATATAACATTGAGTAATAAATACAGCCTTCACTTATATAGAAAATGCCCCCTACAATACAAACCGAATATACCACCTTGGCCCACCATACACCCTCTTTCAACCCCCTCCAACTTTCATTCTTCCTTCTTACGTACCCCTCTACTACCTACTTCCCCTCCCCCTCTATCAATCCCTCTCTTCATCCATTCCCTCCCTTCCTTCTCCTCCTCCTCTCTCTCACCCTCTCCACCCTCCTTCTTCTTTCACTCAACTCCTCCCTTCGGTGTACTTCTATTGCCTTCCAATATATTCAGCTTGTTCTATTTTAACACTAACATTAAAAAGCCACAGTATACAAGTGCAATCATGTACTTTAGAATTTAACACATATTATATTTTCCTCCTCCCCCTAGAACCCCACCTCCCTTCCCTCCCCCCGACTTCCCAGAGCCCATACACGGTATAACTTTTTAACAATCACAGTCTAGAATGTCTCTACATTGAGCTCAGCTTCTTACTGTTACCCAAATTTTAAACAGTTTAAGTTATTACTGATGTTAAGCATAAGCTATCTGGAGTTTCTTAGTCCCATATTTACTTTGTGTATAATCAATCCATTTTTTCCAGTCTCGTTTATATCTCTCGTTTGAATGTTCTTTGAGATATGCTGAAATTTTTGCCATTTCGGCTAAGTTTATAATACCTAGAAGAATTAGAGTTGAGTGGATAATCAAGTTCTGAAAATCAAATTGAAAATGATAACATAAATCGTGCTATCACCACACTGGGTGCCTTATCAAAAAATCTTGCATGGCGCTTAGAAAATATGCACATTGACAAAGTTTCCATCTGACATTTACAAAAGACAAAGAAAGCACAGATAGAGCCAATACTAATAAGTGTCTTGGGTGCAATTCCAAAACATCTGGGGTAACACTTGAACACTATCAGCATTGACAAATCCAGTCTAAATATCTGGCTTACTATGTGACCATCCATAGTAATAAATCTAAATATCTAAGCAAAGTGACATCTATATATGCCACTTACATGGCATTGCCAAATGGTGTCTAAAGAAAGACAGGAAAAAGAAGATCTCTATTTATTTCTTATACATGGACAGCACTACCACATGAACGTAGATTCTCCACATGTGAATACGTGCGCTGAATAGCTGCTGCTGGATACAATATTGTACTCTCTTTGAAATATCCAAAAAGCCAACAAGTTTCCTACTCCTGTGTCAAACAATAGCTGAATTTTAGCAGATCAGAGATATTTTAATCATTAAGAACAAATGGCATATGCAAAATAATTTAGATGGTTTCAGAACATTGCTTCAGGTTTGCAAATGAAGTGAGAAGAAAAGGCAGAATTATTTTTTGACCTATGCAATTTACTAATTTATTCATTTACTTAATCTGTATATACAGATCTTTTAAAATATTTAGGCCACAAATTTGTTACATCTTTGTTGACATAGAGTTGCTCTTTTCCTGCAGTTTTAAATAGCTCAATATTTTTAGCCTTGTGTAGTTCTTTAAATTCAAATGTAAAAGTTACTTCAAAGCTTTGTTCGATAGTAATGTACTATCTGTTGGAAAATCACTTCTTAAAGCCAGTGGTATATTTTTCCTACTTTCATATAGTTGCTTTCCACAGCAGGAATGCAATGCTGTTAAAAAGAAATGTTTGCTTTAAAAGACATGCGTGCTGACAGGTGTTAGGTGTACTTAGAATGTATGCTCCAAAGCACCTTTTCCCTTGGCATCTGAGTTGCTGTACAGTTCCAGTATTTCATCAGTGCTTAGTACTTTCTTACTTGACAGATGGTCTATTGCTTGTTGTATCTTTCTTTATAGCAGTGTCAGTTTATAAACATATTTTCTTTGTGAAAATCTTTCTGTCATTCTATAATTCTAAGAAATGGTTTTGCTATAGTCTTTCTAACTTTTAAAAACTTCGTGTACCTCTGACAAATCTTTTCTTTGGGGTATTACTACAGGAATACAGGTATATGTTTCTCAATGATTTATCTGATCTTTTTAAAGCAATGTTTATTTTACTTTTCTTCATACTTTGTTCTGTTTTGGGGGATTCTGGATTGTAATATCCTTCTTTATTCTCACTTGCTTGACATTGAAATTTTGAATTCAGTTATTCAGTGTCATTCTTATCCAAGACTTTCATCTTCATCTACCTTTGACTATTATAATAGCTGGTTCTGAAAGCTTAAATCTTTTTCTCTGAAATAGGGGAAAGTTCTTTCTTGCTCTAAATGTCACAATATCTCTTACTTTTTCAGGTATTTCCATCTGTTCTCTTTGTCTTTCATATAAGTTTAGTATACCAAATTTGTTAATTCCATTGGTAAATGAAAGTGATAATTGCTCCCTAACTCAAATGTTCTGACATACCTGCTTAGTTCGACTTCCAAAATTTAACCCGTATATTTCATATGATCTGTTTCAATCTATAGTTGGAAATGTCCAGACTGACTGCATTGTAAATCTTCATGTACTGACTGACATTGTTATTGATTTGATTGCACTGTTGTCTATACCCAGGTGTTGTGTCTGTGTGTTTACTATTGAAACAATTGCGCACTGAATCATATTCCTCTCAAAACTCTTATCTCCCAATCCATGTCTTCTTGCAATTCCAATCTCACATTTTTACATACCTATCATTAAAAACTTACATTAACATCTAGTTTGGCATTGAAACTGTTTGACTAAAACATTTTTGTTCTTTATATGAACTACATATCAAAATCTGTATAGACTATCTGTAAATATTGTGGGGGGGTTTCATGAGTTAGAGTGCTAAGGAGTAGTCTGGTATCTTATTTTAATGTGTAAATTGTTTGAGTGTATGTATGTGTGTTTCTTTTAACCTCAGATAGACAAAATGGCCATAGGATGGTCATAACTTTTACATAACCTTAAAACATTGTTGAAATAGACAGTATCCAGGATAATTCGATGAAGATTTCAATTAAGATTGGTTTGGAATGTACATTCATTGTGATAATCACCAAATAAGCATTCAATGCTGCATTGGTTATCTCAATACAAATTTTCCCTCTCCTTTTCTTAACAATCATAAATCTTTTCAATAGATGTAATTGATCACTCATGAATGCAAAAATACATCTCAAATTTATATCCAAACATTCCTTTTAATATGAGCTTTACTAAGTTACCCCAGTTACCAGTGTACAGGAAATCTATCTCAATCTTTTTGGGAAACAGGAAAAGAAAGAATGAAAAATAACAAATTCATATTCCCTTGATTTCTCCCAAAATATATTTATAGCAGGAAACCGTGAAGAAAAATGCAGACCTAAATCCCTTTGAGGACAGTTAGGCTGGAAAGAAATGTGAAGACTGCCTAATTCTGTGTTTCTGTTTTGACAGATGAACAGTTTGAATACAGCAGTCTGTGACTTGCTTTTCATTTCTTTAGGAAACTTTGAAGAAAATGAATATATGTCTTGGCAATAGGTTGTCACAAAGGAATCTTAGCTAAACTACAGTAAGAAGGAAAGTTATGAAGGACCAAAAAAAATCTCATTATCTTACCCAAAATCTAATAGCATACAACTGGAGAATATACTGCTATTTTATGCAGCTTTTGTTTTAAAATAAGATCTAACCTTGCAAAATAAACTATACCATAACATATCCACTGACAATAAATCATTATTAAAACATTCTTAGATTAAATATCAAGGAGAAATAAAACAAACATTAAGGAAAATACTCTAAATAGCAGATTGCCAATCAAAAGTAACTTACACTTATTATATAATTGTACCTTTGTGGCTTTTTCATTATGACCATTATTTAGAAAGACTACTGTAAAAAAGATGGGAAAGTGAGAGAATGGTGAATATCCACAGGGGAAAAAATCTGTACTTAAGATTAGAAGTAAACAGGCAGTTAGTCTGTAGAGATTCTCAGTATCCATGTCATGGTTGTCCTAAAGGTGCTTTTTCAGGAAGCAACTTAGTGGTGGGATTCAATTTTTTTTTACTATCAGTTCTGTGGGTAGGCAGAGGCTTGGTAGGCGTGGAAGGGGAAGGATACTGGAAAATCCCCATTCCCTCCCCACTTCACCTCCCCAGCTCCGTTCTCCTATTCAAGGCAACAAAAGAATATCAGTTGGGAGGCAGTAGGGGTGCGCCAGCCAATTTACTGGTTCTACGAACTACTCAAATTTTCCACTACTGTTCTCCAGAACCTGTCAGAACTGACTAAATACCATCTCTGATGCAACTGGACTTTCTGTTTTTTTTTTTTTTAAGCCATTTCACTTCTCATGAGGTGGCGCCGTGGTTAAATGCAGCACTGCAGTCTACTTCAGCTGACTGCAATTCTGCAGTTCGGGTGTTCAAATCTCACCGGCTCAGGGTTGACTCAGCCTTCCATCCTTCCAAGGTGGGTAAAATGAGGACCCGGATTGTTGTTGGGGGCAATATGCTGACTCTGTAAACCACTTAGAGAGGGCTGAAAGTCCTATGAAGTGGTATATAAGTCTAACTGCTATTGCTATTGCTATTCATCCAAGAAGCTTCTTCAGATCTGACTCTCTAAAAGGATGCAGATTACTAGCTGTCTGCAAGGAATATACATCTTTATATTCCCGCTATCCTGTCAGACCTGAAGAAGCTTCTTGGATGAAAAGTGAAACATTTTCAAAAGAAAAAAAAAATAAGAAAGTCCAGTTGCTTTCTGAAAAAGTACCTTTGGGATAGGCAGTTAATGGTCATGTATGAAAACAATAGAAGTAAACCAATTACAAATTCTAGGTTTATTCATGAAGAATCAGTTTCAATGAGAACAACATTGAGTATATTTGCAATATTATACTTCAAACTATTTTTGAGTTTCCAAAAGCATACTTCCTTTGAAAGGGATCTTATAAAGGCAGTATGTGATGGAAGCAAGAATGGCTTCCAACACTAGAAATATAACAATAAGCATAGTGAATGGCACTGGTGCAAATTAAACCTAGTTTGTTTTCTTTTCTTTTTCTCATGTTTTTAATTTTTTTGGCTTACTATTTCTTAACTCTTTTCTATGTTGCCTACACTGAAAGTAAATGTGTTGTGGGTTCTTTTTTCTTACACCCTGCCTTTAATTTATTTCATATTTTCTACTTTTGCTTTTTTTGGATTTTCCATAACAATCGCATAATATTATCTAAAAGAAACATGTGTACATATTGTTATTATCACCAACATCTGGAATGACAGATAGGGATAGACTTCATCTTTTTGAATATTTAACTTCTTGTTCTTGAAGGATATGACAATGAAGACAACACATCTTTTCAAGTTAATTGAGAGGAAATGATGTACTTTAGATTCAAAAGTAGAAAAAGTTATATATACGCAACATGCATATAGCCGAGTACAGAATTTATACACATGTTTGCCGTCCATACTGAAAGCTTGGAATACATCTGGTATTGTTTTTGTTCGCTTTCATCCAAGAAAGATTTCTGTCTCTTAGTGTTTCTGTTTCTCAATTAATCTTCATATAAAGCTATGAGAATAATTCAAGTTTGACTTGTTTTATGGTAAAATTTATTTCTTCAGTGATGCTCTATAGAAAAGAAAGAAAGAAAACGATTAACATATTTTGCTTCAAGGACAACTATTTTAAGCAGAACATTTTTCAAATGAGTTAATCCATGTTTGACATTTGCAAATTATCCACAAGGAGATTTTGACTTAATAGGTTTGTTTATTTGCAAATATTCACTGTGACAGATGTTAGCCCTAGGCATCTCTGCATACAGCTCATTGTTTTCCTAGCTATGGATTGATACTGTTTCTAATTGGTGCTTTTTGTGAACTAAATCTTAAGGAAGAACCACTTTTGCATGTGCTGTAATTTGGTGCCCAAGGGGTACCAGATTTCTTAAAAATCTTCATGAGAAATAAATATATGGCTGAGTAATTACTAGCTGCCATTTTATGTGCATCAGAGTCTAGTCAATACATGCACTTTTGAAGCAGCATCTTCACAATATTTGACCAGAAGATATCTTTTGCTAATGTTAGATTACATTGATCCAAGATCATGAGCCACGGAGGCGCAGTGGTTAGAGGGCAGTACTGCAGGCTACTTCTGTTGACTGCCAGCTGCCTCCAATTTGGCAGTTCAAATCTCACCAGGTTTAAGATTAATTCAGCCTTCCATCCTTCCGAAGTGGGTAAAATGAAGACACAGATTGTTGGAGCAATATGAGAACTTTGTAAACCACTTAGAGACGGCTATAAAGCACTGTAAAGCAACATATAAGAGCTGTTGCTATTTGAGGCAACAGACTCATCAGTCTGCTTCTAGGAGGAGATGGCATGTAACCCTGGGCCAAGCTTAATCTAGTTTCAGAAGAGATATCGCTTGGATAAATTGTATCTCTATAAATTTCAGTTAAAAGCAGTGCACTGATTTTCAGAATATCTTATATATACATGCTTTCTAGTTATAAACTGTGTTACTATAAAAATATGTTTTCATTGAAAAAAAGGACTATATACTACTATTTAATTTGCAGTCAGTGGTCTGCTTATGTCTACTATTTCCAAGCTAAGAGACTGGTAATGGAATGGAAGTATCTTGAGAGAGGGGTCAACCCTGTGCCTGTGGCTGCTATTGGATTGAAGCAATAGCCACCTTGTCAATTTTGGACCATGTCTATTTAAAGAGTTCACATCTGCAAGTTATTGAGCTTTTGAATAGATGGTGGATAGACATGAAGGTGGGGTATTGTTATTTATTTTCCACAGGGTAGGACACAGGGATGTAGGGGTGAGACAGGGTTGTAAGGATGCTCCTTGGCTACCTTACTGTATAAAAGTCCTCATAAACTCCCTTTCTCCCCTGCTGAGTGAAAGTAGAATAGTTAGGAGATGGGGTGATATAGGCTGGATGTGTTCAGTGGCTTGGAGAACTGCATAATTAGTATTGCTGATTAAGAGGCAATGCTGGCAGCGAGTCAGAAGTATCCTCAAAGTTGGTACCAGCAGCTACGGTAGGTATAGTTATAGATTTGGTCTGTCAGGTGGTGCCTTTAATCTAGAAGGATAAATATGTGGTCAAGGAAGTTTAGGACTGAGGAGTCAGCAGGTAAGCTTATTTATGGTCATTTAACATTTCTTGTTATGTCATGTTGTGTATTTGTCAAATTAAGAGAAATGAAATAGAAAGTACAGGTGTGACAGAAAGTGAGCTGAACTTGGGGAATGGAGTAATTGGTTTGTTCCTGAAAATGGAAAGAGTGGAATATTGAAAGAGGAATTAAATGGACAGGAAATCTATTCCAAAGGTCAAGATATAGAAGAAGATAAAATTAAAGAATCTATGGATTTAAAGAAAGAAATTCTATTAGCAAAAGCATTGATAACACTGCTGACAATCAAAGATAACCTGAATAAGAAAACAGAAAGAGGGCATAAAGATTATATGAGAGATCTTATAAGCAAGGAGTTGCCAAGAGAAGTCCATACAAAGCTGATTAAGATGATTAGAGGATTGGTACCACAAATAGCAGAAGATATGAGATTGTTTTGTTATTGGAAAGATACAGTTTGATAGATGGAAGAATATAACTTAAAACTAGTTAAACTTAGTGAAATTTAGTGATAATAGATATAGTTAAATAAATAATTGATATTGATAATAATGTATGTGTAGTGTTATGATAATAATTGGATCTGAATATTGAATGGTACCCATGAAAGGAAGATTAGAAATCCTTTAGGTTTATATACAAAGATTAATAAAAAGAACTAAGTTAGATACAGTTAAGTTTTGATTATTAGGGGAAAAATGTTATGATACAGGATATAGTCAATTAAAGGAGGGATAATGATGACAGCTTATATATGTATATATGTCTGGGTACAACATAAGGAAACTGCATGAAAATTGCAAACAGTGATTTGGAAAGGAGCATTAGAAAATTTTTGTTATTAAATATTATGAATGTTTAGCTAAAATAGGACCTAAGGGTTCAGTGTTATTGGAGGATTTTAGAAATATTAAATGAAATGCCAGTATGTGGTTATGTATTAAATCTTGGAATATTTTATGATGAAGGACGTTTAAACAATTATAGTCAAATAAAAATGGAGGTACGATAAGTGTAACATGTATAAATATCTGAGTTAAAATACTTGAGTTAATATGAATTATGCTTGATGACTGTGGAAGAGATGCACAAAAGCCTTTTTGTAACCAACTGATACACTTTTTACAGTACGTAAAGAAGGAAGATTTTATGTGTTATGTTTGTTTTGAAAATAAAAAATAAAAAAAATTATAAGAAAAATATAGTGAAGAGTAGTTGCTATTTTATAAACAAGATTTATATTTATTTTTGATTTTCTATTTTTAATTTTCCTTCTTCTCCTTCACTTTCTTCCAAAAGGAAATCATGGAATTTATTTAAAAAACAAAAAAATTAACTAGAACTATTTAATAATTGTAAATATTGTGCATGTTAGTCTTTTGAAATAAGATATTAAAAAGTGAAAAGTAAGGTATTAAAAAGCAGAAAAGAGTTTCATGGCATCTTAAGTCGTAACCCATCCTTTGCCATATAAAAGCTTACCTAATAATAAATTTGGTTAGTCTTTAAAGTAGAGATGTTCTTTATAATAAATATGATGGTTGACCACTAGAGGGGAATCTTAGCCTTTGCAGTTTCAGAATGAATATTCAGTACATTTCAGCAACAATGTTACCTTTACTTTTTTTTAAAAAAAATAATCTTTTTTTGAAGTTTAAAAACACTTTTAAACAATGCATTTGAGCCAGGAAGTGTTATGTGAAACTGAAATATGCTTAACACAAAACAGTGAAAATAGCATGACTTTCCTTGGTCTGTAATTTTTGAATTGTTAACTTTATTTCTGCCTTAATTTGAATATTTTTAAAATCTACATAAAAACTCCTGAATGCATCTAGCACCAACATTCACAAATACTGCTGTGTTTTTTATATGCATTTGTCCTAAAGCATACATTTTAGAAATACATTGTTATAAATATTGTACTGAATCTGAAATTATTTTCACCAATATAAAGTTTATTGAGACCTCTGGGAAATGTGAATATTAAAAGCAAAATGCCTTTTATGTTATATATTAATATATATTATATAAGTGCAAATTACAATTTAAAGCAGGTTGATATTCAGTCTTCTTAGTAGAAAATAAGTTTCTCTGTTTAGGTCAAATAAGAAAATAAGTTTCTCTGTTTAGGTCAATATGGAAATTGCTAACTCAATCTCCATATTCTTTTCATAGCTTGATATGCATTAAAACATATGGAAATTACTAAATTCCTCTAAATATTTGAAAATTACAAAATATATGAAAACATTTGCATTTTGGTTTCAAAGTGGTATATTTTTATTCAACAGAATCTCTCTAAAAGTCAATATAATCAGTATACTTTATTTTTTTCAAAAAAGCCATGTCCTATTTCCATGGTCCTTATAGTATTGTGAATTTCTATCCATTTACAAATAACATTTTTGCAATTGCTATCCAATTTATTTCAATAATTTTAAGTTGCGTCTTCTTGCAGCTTCCATGGTAGTTAATGTTAAGACAAGTAAGTTTATTTTACAAAATCTTTTGATATGAAAAATATAGTCTTCTTCAAATTGAGTTCAAATCCTGATGACTGTTAAGAACGCATACATGGGATTTTTTTTGCAACAAACTGAAAGTAGTTTGGCACTGTCTTCTTCAAGGATATCTTATCTATCACTCATCTGCATAGGTTATATGATCCTAGATATTCCTAGTAGTCTCCCAGCTAAGTATTAATTAGGTCTAACAGAGGTCTTTATTAAATCAGGCGGTCTCGAATTTGATTCATCTTGAATCACATTGTTTTTTTAAAAAATCATTGAAATAATTCTAAACTATTTTATATACATACAGTACACGTACTTTGGATCACAACGCATATGCAAATGTATTTTTTATGAAAATATATATAGTTCAAGATGTGAACTAATTAACATAGGAAATGAGTAAAACGAATAGTATTTCTATACTGTTAGAAATTATATCATCCTTCTGTTTTTAATTGCAATATAGGTTCATCTCTTTGCTTTGTTATTTTGTCAAACCTGAACAGATCTTGAGTATAAGCACATAAAGTAAATAAAGAAGGTATTCCAGCAGAAATCCTACTCAAACATTATAAAACAAAACAAAAATCACTAGGTGAGCAGTAGTGAGAAGTTCTTCCAAAGCCAAGGTTTTATTATCAGTGAAGAGACAGAACAATCATCTGCACTTCATAAAAACTATGTTACCAGGATTTAAGATTTCATAGAAAACTTCAATAATTCAGACAATTGTCCTGTACATTGGTGAATTACTATTCAGTGACATCATAGCACAAACTCTGGTATATTACTATGTGCTAAGTTCTGCCATTTTCATATACCTATTTAGGCATAGACTAACCTAATTCTCCTTCTTTCCTGATGTTGTTATAAAGTTTTGTTAAACAGTAAAGTTCTCTCTCTAGGATCCCCTCCCACTATTCAATCAGAAATAGGATTGTCAATGAGACTTTTGTGGTGGAATATTGGTTTGTTTTGTAAGTTTCCAATTTATATATCACTCTGAATTAAAATCAGAAAGTATCTAATTTCCTGTAATTCAGGCTATATATCTTTAGCAGGTTGACTATACCATAACCAATCATGTCAATGTTTCATTCTCCAGATGTATTTAGTGCATTACTGGGTCACATAGAATTATTCACAATCTTTGAATCGCTTCAGTAGCTGGTTTTCTCTCTAATGGTACCCCACAGTCACTATTTGAATTAATTCCAACTCTATGCATGTATAATCTGTGCTGCTTGTAGCTTTTGCTCATGTAATATCTATATGCAACATTTGATTTGACTTATATTTTAAAAGTTATTCTAGTTTCATGGTACCTATCTGAATTTGAATCAATGTACTTACTTCCAAGTATCTTCCCAAGAATCTTAAGTGCACTGGAAGTCCTGCACAGAGGTTCAAGTTAGAAATTCATAAAGGAAATACAGATCCCTGGACATCTCAATAATAATTTCTAAAAGACATGTACATTCCTTCCTTTTACCTTTGAGAAACCCAAGTGAAATTTCTCTATGTTATTCTTTTAGATGAATTATAAATAGCTTCAACTTTCTAACTTTTTAATTTGTGTCATTTTATGCATTATGAGAATTTAAAGCAGGAAATATTCAGGTATGTTTGCCACGAGTGAAATAGGGCTTGGAGAGGAGGAATTTTCAATTTTCTGCAATTTGCTTGAAAAGCTTTATATGACATGAATGATATACATTTTATGAAATGTGAATTATAAATTCTATGAAATGTCAAACAGTTTTTATTTGTTTTATTTTTCTATCTGTCACTCTTGATTCCTAGCAACTACCTAAACAAGTCTTTGCAGTTTTCACGGCAACAGTTCAAGAAGTAGTTTGACACTGTTGTCTTTCCAGGAACGAAATAACGTAACTAGTCCAGTCACTCAGATGGCTTCATGCCTAAGGTAGGTAGAATCAGTCTTCAACTTCTAATCCAAAACCTTTAACCATTAGATCAAATTATATTTTTAAGTATGTTTAGTGTTGTAATAAAAGACGTATAGTTTGATGGGTCATTTTCTGCAGGCTGTTAGTTACCTAACTGCCACAAATCTTGGTAATAATCACATTTGGAACTTTTTATGCAGTTACACTTTTTCTTAAAATGCATATTAAATTAAGTACAAATAGAGTAGGTTACACACCTATAGGGATAGAATGAACATGTAATATTCCTGCAAAAGAATCAATATTTTTACTTAAAAAACAAAAAAACCCAGCACTACTACATAAAGAAAGAACGACTTAAAGAAGCATTAAAGAACGACAACCACTAAAAATTCTTCAAAATTTTATTTATAGAAACATCTAAACGGATCGTCAAAATGATGCCAAAAAGCGAGTAAAGCTTGAATAGAAATCACAGTTTTAACTGCTAGCACCATTTTATCTTAAAACATACACTAAATTATGATTCTGGGTATATACAAGCTACTTAAAATACAAAATGTAGCATTACTATAGTTTTAAAAAACATTGTACTGTATGATGAAAACATTTTGAAATGGAATTGTTCATTTTCGCATTATGAATTTCTCAAGTTAGATTATTCATAAGATTTTTCTGCATGGATCTAAGTACCTAGAGTAAAAGATAGTTTGAAACACTAGTTTTGTCATTCTTTTACAAAGAAAGTAGAAAACAGTTATGTCACTATAATGTAAAAAAGGTGTTTTACTTTATAAAATGTATTCCCTAGTCTATAAAAGTACTAATGGGACTACAAAATTAAGCATTGTGTTAAGTTGTCTTTTGGTCATATGCAGCCAAATGGTAAACACATTGTTGTTGTTTTTTACAGCATAAATTATTTCAACATATAGATTCTAAAGAAGTGGAATAAAGATGTAAAAACTTTTTTCTCCATGTCTATCCCCTCTATATTTTCTTTTGAATCCTTTTCTAGCATCTGGCACAACTTGTAATTAGTGTTCAAAGTACACATAAAGTGCTAAAAGTGCAAAAACAGTGTTTTTCTTTCAATATAATCTGCGGGTTGTTTTGTATATGGCATGATGATTTCTAACGAAAATTGCTTCCATATGTTTGGGATTCTAGAAGGCGGCTGCAATATTGTAAATGGAGTCTTATGTAGCTTCTGTGTAAGTTGATCCACATTGGTCATGTACAAGATATTTTTAACAATGCTGGTGCTCCTCAACAAGTCACTGATTACAGGCATTGAGATTGTCCACATGTTCAATAGAGTAGCTTTGAAATAATACTGCCCCATCTTGAACAATCTTTACTCAATCTATAGTGTAAGTGAAACACATAGCTTAAGATCAAGTGTATCCAGAACCTGATGTGCAAAGAACATTTGAATCAAACACCTTTTTCTTTTTTCTAATGGCTGCTTTTTTTTAACTCTTTAAAAATAACAGATTATAAGTACGGGCTGGTGAAATGAAGAAATACTTTCTGCTTTGACATCTACTGGGGTTATTAATATTTGCTTTCATGTTTAAATCTTTGCAGTAGAATACTAAGTAATCAGAATATATGCATTTAGTTACTCAAGTAATATCTGTTTTACATCAATTATGCAACAAATCATGTTGATCATAAAGAAAATAGCTTTTATACTGCTGGGTTAATAGTGGGATATGGCATTTTAAATTAATCTAGAATGAATTTTGGCAAAATTAAAATAATTTCAAGCTATATGCATTTGCACTTAGGCATACGAGACTTTGACAATATCAAACTTCCTCAAAGACAAACTTTTAACAATGCAAAATGAAATACTTTATTCCTCTTCCGTTTAGAACGGTCTTCTCCGACATGCATCATAGTAACTAGTGGTATTAAAAGGTGAAAACATGTCCTGCTTAACAAAATGGACAAATTTCTCTAAAGGACACATTATCATGCCAAAATGCTTGTTAAGATCCCGGCAGAAGGAAGTTTGGAATGTAACATCAATCCCATTGTAAAGGATACGAATAAAGTTTTCGTTATATTTTTTTTCATCTTTCCATAACTCAAAGACTAGTCTAGCAGCAAACCTTGGAAACTTGGCCCCAGTGATGCCTAAGGCACTAAGAACAGGTGACAACGTAACATCATGAGCAGAGTAAAGCACAAATAATTCTTCTTTCTTGCCTTCTGCAATCCTTAGCATCCGATTGACTGTTTGGTTCAGGATTGGATGAGTTGCTAGTAGTGCATACAAGTAATAGTATTTCTTTTTTTGCCTCTCCTTTTCATCTTCAAGTTGATGTTTCTTGATTACTTTAAAGTGCTCGATGTCTATGCAACCATTCTTAGTACAGGGAAAGCTAGCATTATGGCAGAAGTGGCACAACATAGAATCAATGGGATTAGAAGCTCTTAACTGCCGGGTGGGAATGCCAACTATTCTGGCCATATCTGCATATGTCTTTTCCAAATCTATTTTTTTCACTCTGAGACTATACTGGCGACGTTGCTCTTCCTCCAAGTAATGGTTTCTTCTCTGGCATTCACAGTGTCCAGAACAAAAAATTGTGCTCCATTGGTTCCTAAAATTAATTTTCTTCCAATCAAAGTCTGGCAGAAAAGAATAGAGCAATGCTAGTCCACTTTGTAGAGTCCGACTCTTTCCAGTGGTCTCCAAATACAGATGTTTATTTGTCCAATCAATTGGTAACAAGTTATGCTTCTTTATATATATGTCACGTAACAGTTGTCCATTTTGTAGGTGTTGTACAATCCCTTTAAAAAGAAAGAAACAAGGTAAGCCTTCTTTCAAGTAAAATCTAGGAAACTTTAGCCATGTCATTTATTTACTTTTGTTTAATAGTAATAGCACTTAGACTTATATATCGCTTCACGGTGCTTTAAATCCCTCTCTAAGCGGTTTACACAATCAGCATATTGCCCTCAACAATCTAGGTCCTCATTTTACCAACTTCGGAAGGATAGAAGGCTGAGTCAACCTTGAGCCTGCTGAGATTTGATCTGCCAAACTGCTGGCAGCTAGTAATCAGTAGAAGTAGCCTGCAGTACTGCATTCTAACCATTGCACCACCATGGTTAATAATTTACATAACAATAAGTCCTAAAGAGATATCAAATAAACATAAGCTTCTTCTGGTGCTGTTGCTAGCTGACTGGAAAAGAGTAAGCTTTTGCACATGTAGAAGCTTCCTTACATTATTAGAGATGCTAGATGAGGCTTCATGGTAAAGTGAATTAAAGCAATGCAGATGCTTCCTTTTTAAAAAGTGGTGTGCATTTATGGCGTGGTTTTAAACTCACATAGCATTAAGGCATAATATTTAAGGTGCTAGTAACCAGGAAACCAAGAAACTGTTCCAGCCCCACCTTAGGCATAAAAGACAGCTGAGTAACTTTGGGACAGTCACTCTTTCTCAGCCCCTCGCTTATGGAACTAGATGTTACCGAGAAAATAGGAAGAGGAAAGAATATTACATATATTTGCCATGTTTGGTTACTTAAAACTTAGATAAAAATCAGGTAGGTAGATAGGTAGATAGTTGTGTGGCAAAATAAGATGTACATAATGAGTAAAAGTATATTATTTTCTTGTCAATATGCCTCCCATTCCCTCCCTCCCAAAATCCATGAAAATTATTACACAGAAGTTGTTTCCCATCAAATGAGTATAATAATAATATATAAAAAGATAATGTAGATTTATGTTTTTTGAGAATTTTCACAAGAAACTGAGAAATCCCAGAACCTCTGATCAGGTAGAAAGTAGAAAATTGATACCGATAGTATAACAAACTTTGTGCTAAATGAAGCCTTTTCCTAACAAAAAGACTAATTAAGCATTTTTCCTCAAAGAAAAGCCCCGATCTGAAACTAACTGACTTTGTTTGACAGAATGGCAGGCATGCACCAAAATGGTCATGGTGGGGTTTTTTGAAGAATGCCACATTTGCCAGAAAATGCCTTAATGCTCATTTTTGCCTTTTCCATTGTACTTTATAAAAATTGCTAGGGACGCTCTGGGCTGCATTTAATGAACCACTCATGCCTTAAGCCCACCCAGTTCTGCAGTGGTGGGTTGCTCTTACTGTAACTACAGGTAAGCTGATTGCACGCTCACGCGTTCTGTTCACACACACGCCTGACTTGCACTGTGCACTTGCGCAGGCACCGCACGCTGTGTGCACATGCACACTTTGCCCTTTGCAATAAAAACAGGTATAGAGCATGGGTGGGGGTGAGCCAAAAGAGGCACTGTACTGGTATGCTCTCAGCTGCTCCGGGCCACTAACGGTAAGGCTGTACCGGGCCGTACCCACAGCAATCCACCTTTGCAGTTCTTGCAGAACCTTAGGACATAGACTATCTTGGTATGTTCCTGTTTGCAGATTTATTAACAAAACTCCTATATAGTTTATTATAGAATGATTATCAAAACATCCAACACTATTTCTTTTTTCTTGTTTTATATAGCAACATTATTTTCTTTTACTTTCTTTCCTTTTAGCTTATCCTACTCTCCGCTCCGACTCTTCTGTTAATCTTCCTTTAAACTTTCTACATTTATTTATTTCTGTCTCCCTTATAATAAAGGAGACAATTAACATTTATGTAGATTTTAGCAGAATGCAAGTAATGTACCATTTCAACACAGGATGCTTGCATTAGCCATCATCAGAGGTAAAAACACTTCTGAAATTTACGCAACACTAATTAACAAGCACCAAACCCACCATTTATTATTCTGAAGAATAACAAAATGAACCTTCAGGTTACATAACCATATAATCAACACTTAGATATAAATAATATTTTAGGAACTATTGAAAGACTAATTTATTTTGACAAATTATGAAGTAAAATTTCAATTATTTTATTTCTTCACAAATGATTACTACAGCAGCTTAGCTCTAAAGGCAATTCTGTTTTAAAAAAATATAGTCCAGAAAAACACAAAGACTCACCAAAATCACAATGTATTAATCAATGTAACAATAACAATACATTTATAAAAATATGAAAAAAATTACTGATGGAAACCCAAGTTCTAAGATAAATCCAAATTTTTCTGATAATGTCAGGCCAAAACAACATAGTCCAAAGGAGGCCATACTAGTGCTCCCTACTTATTGTTTATTTATATTTATAGCAAGTACAGCTAGGGGAAAGGAGAGAGCTAATGCTATTTGTAAACTGTAGTACAATAAAAACAGCTCATTATTTTAAAGAACTTTGCTAAGAAAACTACAATTAAGTGAACCTCACCAAAGTCTAATATCTATTAGACTTTTAGGCTATCAATTAGACTATTATGCTATTCCGGAACGGGCCAGGGAAGCCAATCTTTGCCGCTTGTCCACAATCTTTAAACCATAGCGCTAATATTAAATCTGAGTGTAGGAGAGTCCAAGAAGTCCAAATTGCATTTCCTGAGTGACCAGTCAATAAGCCAATTCTGACACATTTCTCTAGGGTCAAAACTGAGTCAAAAACTGGGCCAGAGAAAGAGGTAATGGGGTGTTGCTGCAGGAAGAACACTGAGCAGAAAGGACAAGTCAACCCATTCTTGACTCTCCCACAAACACACTGAAGAATTAAGGGAACCCCACCAAAGTCTAATGTCTTTAAAGCATGAATTTAGGAATTTAGGAATTTATTGGGATTTATATGCCGCCCTTTTCCCTGAGGGGACTCAGGGCGGCTTACAACCACAAGGAAGGGGAGGTGCAAGGTCAAAACAAAACAATATGTGAACAACAGAAAAGTAATAAAAACCCAACTTTCATTCAGCAGTCAAACACTCGGGCGGGTAATTAGGAGCCTATCCCCAGGCCTGCTGGGAGAGCCAGATCTTGAGGGCTGCGCGGAAGGTCTGGATAGTGGTGAGGGTGCGGATCTCCATGGGGAGCTCGTTCCACAGGGTCGGGGCAGCAACAGAAAAGGCTCTCCTCCGCGTGGTCGCCAGTCGGTATTGACTGGCAGATGGAATTCGGAGGAGGCCCAGTCTGTGCGATCTAATTGGTCGATTTAGGGAGGTAATCGGCAGAAGGCGGTCTCTCAAGTACCCAGATCCACTACCATGGAGCGCTTTAAAGATGGTCATCAGTATCCTGAAGCGCACCCGGAGACCAACAGGTAGCCAGTGCAGCTCGCGGAGGACAGGTGTAACGTGGGCGAACCGTGGTGCGCCCACTATCACTCGCGCGGCTGCATTTTGGACTAACTGTAGTCGCCGGATGCACTTCAGGGGCAACCCCATGTAGAGCCCATTGCAGTATTCCAGTCTAGAGATCACAAGGGCTCGAGTGACTGCTGTGAGAGCCCCCCGATCTAAGTAGGGCCGCAACTGGCGGACCAGGCGAACCTGGGCAAATGCCCCCCTGGTCACAGCCGACAGCTGGTGATCAAAAGTCAGCTGTGGATCCAGGAGGACTCCTAAGTTGCGGACCCTATCTGAGGGGTATAGAATTTGACCCCCCAGCCTAAGCGTTGGTGTAGTAGCCAAATTATTGGGGGGGAAACACAACAGCCACTCGGTCTTATCCGGGTTGAGTACCAGTTTGTTAGCACTCATCCAGTTCTTAACGGCCTCCAGACCCTGGTTCATCACGTCCACCGCTTCATTGAGTTGGCACGGGGCGGACAGATACAATTGTGTATCGTCCGCATATTGGTGGTATTTTATCCCGTGCCTCCGAATGATCTCGCCCAGCGGTTTCATGTATATGTTAAATAGTAGGGGTGATAGGACCGAACCCTGGGGTACCCCACATGTTAGGGGCCTCAGGGACGATCTCTGCCCCCCAACTAACACCGACTGTTAGTAACGAGCAGACGATCTCTGCCCCCCAACTAACACCGACTGTTAGAAAATTTGATGCTGTTAACTTTTTCTCTTAAATCCCTTTTTCCTTTAGCATTGTATTTGTAGATTACAAACCAAATGGAAGGTTTGTCTTTTTTTATATATCAGTAACTTTCAACTGACCAGTCAAATACAAAATGGCTTAAAAATGGATACCATGCTAGTTTTAAAGAGTTATTCAGACAAGGAAGGAGAAATGAGAATTTCTTACAGAAACTATATTATGCTGGGGATCAATATGCTCCCGAAAAGGCATTTAAAATATTTTTGAAGTCTTTTCAAAAACTTTTAAGAAAAAAAATAAAAGCATCTCCTCCATACTGATTTTTTGGGGGGGTGGGGGGGGGTGGGAATGAAAATAAAAACCAGTTTTACATAGTTACCTGTCTGTGTAAGTTCTCCCATTTCACACAGAGAATGGCTTGGGTATCGAGGCAGGCTGTTCAAAGATCCATCCATTTGGGCTTCTGATCCTTTAGACATATGGCTAATAAAAGCTTCAAGCAAAGGATGGGAAGGCTTTCTAAAAGAGATTAACCAAAACAGCTATTTAAGGGTATAAAAGAAACTGTAAAGATTAATGTGTTCTAATTAAGAGACTTCAGAGAATTTCATGACAAAAGCATACTTTCTACTAAAAAAAAATACTCTTTATGAAAATGAAATACAGAACCATGTAGATGAACACCTGTGCACCTAAATAACTTTGATATTCATATTTTTTAATCTATTAATTTGTAGGGAATTTTAAAATACTTTAAAAAAGTAAACTTTATGTTATAAAATAAGAAAAGTTATATAGTTCTAGTGCTGTACATTCAAAAGTTAATTTTTTTAAAAAAATAATTTAATTTACATGTCATCTTATTTTAAAGTTTTGAAATTACAAGAAACACTTAAAACAAGTAGGTCTAGTGTTTAGTTTTTTATCTGAATTTTTAAAATACTTACTGTATACCACAAGGTGGTGCCAAACTGCTTTCATTTAACTTCAGATACTATTACACATAATTACAATTTAAATAAATCATTTACTTAACTAAAAAGTGGTTTCAGTTTTGCTTTATTACCATATTGGCCAAGAACTCATGTATATTGAACAACCATAAAATATAACCATGCAAAATGATTTAAACAATACTGAAATAAACATATACAGGTGAAACTCGAAAAATTAGGATATCGTGCAAAAGTTCATTTATTTCAGTAATGCAACTTAAAAGGTGAAACTAATATTTGAGATAGACTCGTTACATGCAAAGCAAGATAGTTCAAGCTATGATTTGTCATAATTGTGATAATTATGGCTTACAGCTCATGAAAACTTCAAATCCACAATCTCAGAAAATTAGAATATTACATGCAATCAATAAAACAAGGATTTTATTGTACATAGAACAATATCAGATCTCTAAAAAGTATATGCATGCATATGTACTCAGTACTTGGTTTGGGCCCCTTTTGCAACAATTACTGCCTCAATGTGGCATGACATGGAAGCTATCAGCCTGTGGCACTGCTGAGGTGTTATGGAAGACCAGGATGCTTCAATAGCGGCATTCAGCTCTTCTACATTGTTCGGTCTCATGTCTCTCATCTTTCTCTTGGCAATGCCCCATAGATTCTCTATGGGGTTCAGGTCAGGCGAGTTTTCTGGCCAATCAAGCACAGTAATCCCATGGTTATTGAACCAGGTTTTAGTGCTTTTGGCAGTATGGGCAGGTGCCAAGTCCTGATGGAAAATCAAGTCAGCATCCCCATAAAGATCGTCTGTGGAAGGAAGCATGAAGTGCTCCAAAATCTCCTGGTAGACTGCTGAGTTGACCCTGGATTTAATGAAGCACAGTGGACCAACACCAACAGATGACATAGCTCCCCAAATCATCACAGACTGTGGAAACTTCACACTGGACTTCAAGCATCTTACAGTTTGTGTCTCTCCAGTCATTCTCCATACTCTAGGTCCTTGGTTTCCAAATGAGATGCAAAAGTTGTTTCATCAGAAAAGAGGACTTTGGACCATTGAGCAACAGACCAGGTCTGTTTTTCTTTAGCCCAGGTAAGACGCTTCTGAAGTTGTTTGTTTTTCAGGAGTGGCTTGACAAGAGGAATACGACATTTGAAGCCCATGTCCAGGATCCGTCTGTGTGTGGTGGCTCTTGATGCACTGACTCCAGCCTCAGTCCACTCCTTGTGAAAGTCCCCAACACTTTTGAATGGCCTTTTCCTGACAATCCTCTCCAGGCTGCGGTCATCCCTGCTGCTTGTGCACCTTTTTCTTCCACACTTTTCCCTTCCACATAACTTTCTATTAATGTGCTTCGATACAGCACTTTGGGAACATACAACTTCTTTTGCAATTACCTTTTGAGGCTTTCTCTCCTTATGGAGGGTGTCAATGATGGTTTTCTGCACAACTGTCAGGTCAGCAGTCTTTCCCATGATTGTGATTCCTACTGAAACAGACTGAGAGACCATTTAAAGGCTCAGGAACCCTTTGCAGGTGTTATGACTTAATTAGCTGATTAGAGTGGGACACTTTGAGCCTAGAATATTGCACCTTTTCACAACATTCTAATTTTCTGAGATTGTGGATTTGGGGTTTTCATGAACTGTAAGCCATAATCATCAGAATTATGACAAATCACAGCTTGAACTATCTTGCTTTGCATGTAATGAGTCTATCTCATATATTAGTTTCACCTTTTAAGTTGCATTACTGAAATAAATGAACTTTTGCACGATATTCTAATTTTTTGATTTTCACCTGTATGTTAGCCTTATTAAAATGGTTTCTAGACGCTAAAGAAAAGTATTTTGCAAACATATATACCATATTGGGCTCCTGGCAACTAAAAATTAATATTTATAAAATGTGTCAGAGTTGCCAGGTATTTTCACTATTACCGGTTGGTTTAACCTTATTTAACATATATTTATTTATTTCATCTATAGGCCACCCAACTTTTAAATGCCTCTTTAGTTTTACAACTAAAAAACAAACCCAACCTATAAAAATATAAAGTAATATTATGCATTTAAGAATATATGCTCTAATGATTCATCGTCCCCCGACTGATATACGCAAAGCTTCTCTATGGATGAGCAATTTCTTAATGTTTATAAGATAGCTGATGGAAGAGCATTCAAGCAGGCTGGAAAAGGCCTGATGACACAGGTAGTCCTAAATTTGCAACCATTCATTTAATAATCATCCAAGGTTACAACAGCACTGAAAAAGTGACTTATGACTGTCCCCATGGTCATATGATCACAATTCAGGTGCTTGGCAATTGGCATGTATTTACAACAGTTAACAGTATCATGACATCAGATAATCACCATTTAAGACCTTCCCAGCTGGATTCACTTATGACTTCATGAGTCACAACCTCAGTGATTCACACAAATGATAAAAAGATCATAAAATCAGGTGTGACTTGTTCAACAACTGCTTCCCATAGAACAGAAGTTCAGACCCAATTGTGATTGTAAGTCAAAGACTACCTGCGTTTAGAATAACACACAGCTTTAGGTAAATTGCAGGGTAGTATCTTGAATGTTTGCTACTAGATCAATAAAACCTGATAGTTTGACCAGGTTCCTTTGTAATTCTATATCCCCAATCTACTACTTAGTCACCACTTTGATTTTATTGTTGAAGCAAGGATCTTGGAAACTATTCACAGGAAAGGCCACAGGTGTGCAATTTGTTTATAACATTTCTCCACTACTTGAATCTATAGTATACCTGTCTGAAACAATTACTAAGAAAAGCATCATAGTCATCAAGCTGAGCCTTAGCCAGTGAAAAATATTATTTGCCAGACTTCGGCTTCTATCCTAAGGAGAGAAGCTTCTAATCTCAGCAATATAGTGGAAAACACATCTGGATATCTACGAAAAGGCTATTTTAAAGCTACCGTATACGTAGTATAAGATGCACCAGAGTATAAGACGCAGCAAAGTTTTGAAGAGGAAAATAAAAAATAAGGTTTTGCCCTCTGCAATCCTCCCCAAAATGATATTTACAGTTTACACAGTTTACACTTTGTGTCCCACTGGCTAACAAGAATGGAACGTATGGGTTCAAACGGTGATTTGTCAGCGCCCGCAGGACAAGCAAAAGATCCCATGAAGGAAACCTGTGAATTACAGGCGGATGCAGATTGGCGGTGCCCTTGATGAAGCTTTTCACCCGACGATGCTGTGTCAACGATACCGATGAATGTCTCATCAAAATGGTAGCGAGAGCTGCAACCTGGCGACGAAGTGTACTGGGGGATAACCCTTTATCCAACCCTTACAGCAAAAAGTCTAGCAGTTGCGGAATGGTCACCAGGACGGTGTCTACATTATGTGCCCTGCACCAAGTAGCAAAGGCGGCCCAAGTGGCGTCGTAAATCCTAGTCGTGGATGGATGGTGCGGATGACCTTGTCTGAAAAATTGCCCTTCTTCAGGAGTTTCCCTCAAGTGCCTGACAGCCAGCTGGAGCCAACTGGGATTTGGATGAACTATTGCCCCCTGACTGAGGGAGAGAAGCTCCTGAGGTGTCTTCCATGGTCTGCAAATGGAAAGGCTGATCAAGTCCGCGTACCAGGATCTCTTGGGCCATGTCCGCCTGCCAGTGTGGAGCCACAGCAGATGGAGTGAAGTAACATTGGAAGCTAATGCCTGGGAGGCGTTGATGGAAGCATCAGCTGAATATTTGACAGGTGCGATTATTTTATTGAGATCATGCTTCCATCTTGAACCCTCCTTGGGAGGATTCAACTTCAACTGCTAAAGCCAAAACAATGAGGTCTTAGTAAAGAAGGATGCCGAGGTGGATGCCCTAATTGACCAGGCAGCCACCTGGTAGGTTTTCTGGCATGCCTTCTCCGCTTTCTTATCTTCGGCCTTAAGGCCTTCGAGAAGGTCAGTTAGTAGGGCAGAGTGGGAGGTTAGAGAAATAACCAGGGCATCTACCCATGACAGCTTCAATAAATCCTCTAGGTTGCTTTCAACCGAATAGAGGTTTTAATCAGCCCCACTGCAATTTGTTAGTAAACCAGGCTGCGCCCACTGGCGCTAAACAACGTTCATGAACAGCTCTGGTACAGGCACCAGTTCCTGCACAGGAACGTTCTCCTTGAAGAGCCACTCCTTCATATCCTGAGATCCATAGGTAGTTGCTGTTCCCTGGCTGGGAGTGCCTAATTCAGTGAAAGTCTTAGCTTTGCACAGGATTGATTTGAAAAGAGAGGAAGAGAACAAGTCAGTGAAGGCAGGTTTGTCAGGGGAAGGATTTTCATCCTCTGATAACTCCTTTTCCCCTATATCATCCTCCTCGAAGACAGATTCCTCTGTGGTGATGGAAGTGCCCAGAGAGGGGTCCCTGAGCCCAGTCCCATGGTTGGCCTTCTGGGGCAGTTTGGTAGAAGAACCTTTGAGAGCTGCGAGCCTCTTGTGGAAGCCAGCCTCAATGCCCCTTTCAATGGCCTGCTCTATGACCTTTTGCATTGCAGGAGACAGATCGGGCTCTTGAACTTCGGTGGATCCTTGCACCGCCTGCAACTCCTCTGTCCTGATGCCCTGAGGGCTCCTATTCTTCCTCATCAATGGAAAAAGCGAAGGGGCATAGCTCCTCCTGCAAGGAGGAGGATTCTGTGTAACCCAGGGAAGCTGCAGGAGAGGAGCCCTGGGATCCTTCATCCACCAGGGAAGGAGAAACGTCCCTTCGAAGAGAGGGATGGGTATGGGCCACCTGTGGATGTGGTAAGGGACTTGAACCCCGGGATTGGTGCCCAGAAGAAAGAGGCAGTCTCTTTCAAAGATTTTTTCCAAAGACCTATGCCTGCGGGCCTCAGCCTTAGACAAGGCCTTGCCCCCTCTGGGATTGGGTGTTCCCTTTCCCTTGGTGTCCTTACTGCCACCCTCCCTGTCAGGGGGCTGTGGCCTACTGCGTTTAGACGCGGATTCAATCTGCTTCTCTGGTGCTTTTAGATTACTGTCAGCCATGGTGTTAACAGGCAGCAGAATGGGAGGCGAACTTGCTTCTTGTGGCGGAAGGCGACTTCACAGATGAGCAGTAGGACATTGGCACCGGTGCGAGCTGCAAGCTCCGCTGCACCCTTCAGATAGTCCTACGGGACAGGAGTATGACCAGTGGGGCCAAAGATCTCCTAAGCCGCTCTGCGATGGTCTTCTGTGGGGAGGAGGCCTTGCCAGAGCCCTGAATGAAGGCTAAGCACTCCTCAGAGGCGATCTCCACTCTGTGAGGCAAAGTGCGGCAAATGGAAAACGGTCCGGCTGAAAAGCACGCGAAAAACCATTCCAACATGGCGGCCATGATCTTTGGGTAATGAGGGAGCTGTCAAAGGCAAGCAAAAGCCTCCGATGTCTCCGGTACAAACAGTCAATTGAATAGACAGCTGGGGGAAAGGAAGCCTCCTACCGCCCCCGCACCTGCCAGCAGCAGCTGGATAAGCACTCCAGCAACAGCAAGCTCTGCGGAGAAAAGCGGACCCGCAAAGCCCCGAAGTCTTCACATTCACTTTCAACACAAGAGAAGCAGGAAAGAAACTGCTAGCTAACTACAGAAAAAAAACAATTACAAAAATAACAAACTCTATACTAATTAAGAAGAATTCCAGTCTATTCGCACAAAAACTGAAGAACTCTCCAAAACATGTCTGAACTGGGCTGGACGGAGTTTTTAAACTGACCTCAATGAGGTCCTTGGGCGACTAGACTAAATTTAACCCTTGCTTGGACTCTCCAAACAGTGCACAGAAGAACAGGGCCATTCATTAAAAGGGGGGGGGGCATGGATAGCCTTTAGGAAGCTTATAGAGTTCTCCTGGGGGCTGGGGGGGGGGGTAAAATTGAGCAAAAAATGGGTCATTTTTTGCTCATTTCTGCCCTCCCCAGCCCCCAGCAGCTTTCTAAAAGCTTCCTACAAGCTATCCACGGCCATTTTGGTGAAGGGGGAGCAGGGTTTTGGGAGGCAAAAAATGCTGTATTCAGTGTATAAGACGCACCCAGATTTTCAGCCTCTTTTTTTGAGATAAGAGGTGCATCTTATACTCCGAAAAATACGGTAACTTGTTTTATCAGGCTGTTGGAAAGTGGCCCTAATTTTACCCCATAAAGAGTTGAGAAAATTTGAAGCAAAAAACTTAATTGCAACAGCAATATAGTTCATTCCTTTTTTCTAGGGGCATTTGAAAAAAAATCTGTCATAATTTTTGCGGTTATAAAGGAAACATTATTTAGTTGTCCTAAATTATGTGATCAACTGCTGACAAGCAAAGTTAATGGAGAAACCAGAATCAATTAACCACCATGTGACCAACTTATCAACTGCAGTGATTCATTTAACTGTGATAAGAAAGGTCGTAAAATGGGGCAAAAACATTACTTAACAAATGTCTCATTTAACAACAGAAAAATGGGATTCAATTGTGGTCGTAAGTCAAGGACTACCTGTATTTGAAATCAATGACTTCTCTGCTTGGTTGACTATATACTATTCCTCAAAAATAGAAATGAAACCAATCTAATGTAGTAGTCCAAATATATAAACCAAGTCCTGACTGATATTGCAGTCAGCAATATCAAAAGTTTCTAACAGATCCAGCAAGATTAACAGTCACATGATTTCCTATCTGTTAACAAAGTGATCCATACATGTAATCAAATTTCACTTTGTCTCCAAACTAGGTCTAAGAATAAAGAAACATTTTGCACTTCATATCAAGCTCCATCCAAGTAAAGTTGTAACTGCATTCTTAGCCAGAAAAATGTCAGAGATAATTTGAAACAAATAGGAATATAACAAACTTTATTTTCTTCTCATTGTTTATACACAACATTTCAGAATTTGTTATGCATTTGACTATAATTCATCGCTTGTAAGAATATTCTTCAATGTTCTTTATAAAATATCTGCTCACACAAATCATACTGCATAATCTGTATACTTTTGTATGAAGTACAATAAAACAACAAGAATTTACAACAAATTTTCTAAAAACTATATTAAAAACAACTGAAAAGGCTTTTTAATTTCCAATTAAATATTACATTAAAATGTATTTTTTTAAAAAACCTGAAGCTCTTTTAAGAAGCACTTCATTATTATGTATATCCTAAACACTAGCATTTACAATTCATGAAAAACCAGTACTGCTTTGGTTAGAAAGCATTCTGATTATGTCTCAATAAATCTAAGCTAATGCTAACATACATATAGTCATGAAAAACTACTCCTCAAAGGCAATATGTGGAAGCATTTGTACTTCAAGAAATTATTCCTGCACTCCCATATTCTAGAAGTTTCATTAGGCATGCTAGTATTCACAAGAAAAGAATAGAGTTGAAGAAATGCAAAGAAAGAAATGCAAAGCAGCTAAAAGTACATTCATTGGTTAATTACGTTTCCATTAAAAAAAAACATATTAAGAATCTTTCTTTTGAATGGCCAATTAACAGTATCCAGGCAACAGTGTGGAGATTGATGATGCTATCTACGCACAATGAGAAAAGTATTTTGTTAGTTTGCTTGAGCCTCCAGAAAGACTCTTCAGTTTTAAATTCCATAAAATAGGATAATGTGAAAGTTATTAAATATGCAATCTTACCCTTTAATTCATAAATATATAACTTGAGAGGTAACCAAAGTGCCCCTAAGTTGAATCTGACTTCTGACTCCTATTTATCCTATGTAGATAAATATATTCTGATGTATCGCCATCCTGATATATCATCGACCATGGTATCCTACTGCAACGACTCGAGGGGTTGGGAATGGGGGGCACCGTTTTACGGTGGTTCTCCTCCTACCTGTCGGATCGGTCGCAGTTTGTGTTGACAGGAGGGCAGAGATCGACCCCGAGGCGCGTCACTTGTGGGGTGCCCCAGGGGTCGGTTCTCTCACCCTTCCTGTTCAACATATATATGAAACCACTGGGTGAGATCATCTGTGGTTTTGGGGTACGGTATCATCAATATGCTGATGATACCCAACTTTTCATCTCTACCCCAAACCACCCAAACGATGCCCTCGACGTGATGTCCCGATGCCTGGAGGCAGTGCGGATCTGGATGGGGCGGAACAGGCTCAAGCTCAATCCCTCCAAGACGGAGTGGATGTGGTTTCCATCATCCCGATTTGTGCATCGTGTTCCATCGTTGATGATAGGGGGAGAAATTTTAGCCCCCTCAGAGAGGGCCCGCAATCTGGGCATCCTCCTGGATACGCGGCTTAGTTTAGAAGAACACCTGACGGCTGTGACCAGGGGGGCTTTTTACCAGGTTTGCCTGGTATGTCAGTTGCGCCCCTTTTTGGATCGGGATGTTTGTGCAGTCACTCATGCCCTTGTCCTTTCTTGTCTGGACTATTGTAACACTCTCTACATGGGGCTGCCCTTGAAGAGCACCCGGAAACTTCAATTGGTCCAGAATGCGGCTGCACGGGTTGTCATGGGGATACCCAGGTACTCCCATGTTACACTCCTTTTAGGCGGCCTGCACTGGTTGCCGGTTGTCTTCCGGGTGCGATTCAAGGTACTAATTATGACCTTTAAAGCGCTCCATGGCTTAGGCCCAGGGTACCTGCGAGACCACCTACTGCCATCGGTAGCCTCCCATCATCCAGTGCGATCCCACAGAGTTGGCCTCCTCAGGGTTCCATCAGCCAGACAGTGTCGACTGGTGACCCCCAGGGGGAGAGCCTTCTCTGTGGGAGCGCCTTACCTCTGGAATGAGCTGCCCCTGGAGCTTTGTATAATCCCCGACTTCCAGTCCTTCCGACGCGCCCTAAAAAGTTGGCTTTTCCAGCAAGCCAGACTGGCCTGAACAAAACAAATCAAAGTATTGATTATTGTTAATTTTAATTTTAATTCTTTTAAAAAAATGTGTCATTGTTAATTTTAATTGGGTTTGGGGATATCCTATTTAATTTCTTTTTAACTTTTGTAGTATGTGTTTCTTTTAATGTTGTATGCCGCCCTGAGTCCTTGGGAGAAAGGCGGCATATATATCGAATAAACCTCTAAACCTCTAACCTCTGATATATCTCCAGCAGAAATCTACAGATGTTCTGAAGTCATTCCAATTATCACTTTTATCCTCATATTCACTGGTCACCTGTCTTTCTATTTCTTACAATTTTGCCAAACACAAAGTTTGCTTTTTTTTTTTTTTTTGGTTCATAATTCTTTGCATTACATGTCCCCAGTTTGTGAAGTTCTGCTTTTTTGATGAAATCCTATTCTAGTCTTTATTTAAAACAGAATGGATTGACTGGTGTCTCTTGAAGTCCACTTGTTTTCTTAGTTATTATTTCCAAGGTCATAATCCAAAGGTATCTATCTTCGCTCTGTCTTTTCTTTCGTACTCACTGTTCAGTTTTTAAAGCCATTCATTACTGGCAAAAACAGTGTTTCAAGTATTCTGGCTGTGTTGTCATAGAAATAGATAACATGATCTTGTCTAAGTTCATTATTATTTTCCTCCCTAAAATTAAACTCCTTTTTACTTCTCTAGCATACTATGCATCTTCATTTATTTTTGAGGGTCAGAGAATAAAACTTTATATTATTTCAGTTCACTTCATCGCTGTCCATTGTTATCTGTGGTATTTAGCATTCTTACCAATTATGAATCTTTTTCTAATTTAAGAACTCCACAGATGTCTGTGTGCTTGAAGTCTTTGATCTATATGAGTTATATGTAACCTTGAAACTTCCAACAATTCTAGGCAGCACACAACTATCAAAACATGGTAATTACAATATATTTTTAAAAGGAAAATGAATAAAAGATTACAAGAACAACAAGCTAAATGAAATAAAATACTCTCCCTCTCTCTCTTCTCCTAGATGAACGTAATAACAAACCCAAAACCTATTGTCAGACCTTTTTCATTGCTCTACCAGGTGCTCCCAAAATGCATATCCCCCCAAATTCCTTAAATAATCTATCCACCCCCTGTACCAAACCTGGAGCTGTAATGTCTGCTGACTATCCTGTCCTTTTTCCTACAACATACATTAATTAAAAGTTGATATAGTCAATCCAACCAATGCTGCTCTGCAAACCAACTAAACCAGTGATAGCTAACCTTTTTCCCAAAAATGTGAGCGTGCGCATGCAATAGCACACAAGCATGCAGACACCCATAATGTAAAACATGCCCCCACATGCACGCACAATCCCCCCCATATGCATCGCACTGCTCACCTCCAAGCTAAACTTTCTATTTCCGCCGGGGAAGGGCGTTTTCGCACTGCCCAGGCTCCAGGAAAGCTTCTGGAGCTTGAGGAGGGCAACAAAGGGGCCCAATGGACCTACCGGAAGTTCAGAAATGATCCATTTCTGGCTTCCAGAGGGTCTCCGTTTTCACCTCCCCTGCTCCCAAGCCTCTGGAGCCTTGGGAAACATCCAGAAACAGATCATTTCTGAACTTCCGGTAGGCCCATTGGTCCGTTTTTCACCCTCCCCTGGCTCCAGAGGCTTTCTTGAAGCCTCGAAGGGCAAAAACAGCCTCCCCTGGCCCTCTAAAAGGCTGAAAATCAGCTGGCCGGCACACGCATGTGCGCTGGAGCTGACAGTTCACGTGCCAGTAGATATGGCTTCATGTGCCACCTGTGGCATGCATGCCATAGGTTTGCCATCACGGAACTAGACCATTTAATCAGTATCCACTAGGAGCACACTTCCATCATAAAATCAGGAATTTTCTGCCCAGTAAACTTTATCCCACAAAAGCTCCTCATATTCCAGGAGAGAGTTAAGCTTTTCCCTTTCCTCATTTTATGCTTCTCATCCACTTGTTAGTCAAATCCTCGCTGAATTCATCCACAGGACTGTCAAGTGTTTATCACACAAGGTTTTCCACCTTGAAAAAAAAATTCTCAGAATCTTGGAAATTACTAGTTACTGTATAACGAATTATTGGTGATAGTGGACTGAATTAGGAAAAGTAGACACAATTTCTAAATAATTAATAACCAGTGAATGCAATCCAAACCCTAGGAATTTTACTTTCTCTCTCTCTTTTTTTTTTTTGTGCCTTTCCGCTTCCCCCAACATTGGCAATGATAAAGGAAGTTGCTGTCTTCTTCTGGTTTCCTTTCTCAGCTTATTCTATTCTCACCAACTCCAAAACTTTCTCTTCCATGTTGATGGAGAAAGTAGAGTAAAAGAAGTCATATACAATATATAAATGGCAAAAATAAGAGCAAGCATACTATCTAAAGTTGGGGAAACTGATGTATGTACACCCATAAGTTAGCATAGAGCTTGTGGAAAAAAAAATTTTAAAAGGGAAAATGGTTGTTTCTACCTACTTTGTTAAATGAAAATGACAATCTGTTATGTAAGGAGAAACTCTTCGGAGTGTAATGTATTTAAGAAATGTGTATGGTAGGACTTCCTGGGGGCGTGGCCTGTTGCCGAGGAGGGCTCCACCGAGCTCCTCAGAGATCTGGTTTGTATATCTAAATAAGATCATAGATAGCACCCCTTTTTGGCTAAGAAAGGGGCAGGGAGTAGCTCCGTAGACTAGGGTCTATTCGTAAGCCACAGCCTTTTTCTTTTTTTTTTGGCTGTGGAAAGAGATTAGATCCAGCCGGAGCGGAGCTTTTATCTCCAGCCAGTTCTTCTCAGCTGCCTTTTTTTTTTTTGGCAGCCCCAGACAGGCTAGCCCCCCCCCCCCAGGACAAAACAAAGTTTTTTCAAGCTAGAATTGATACGGGAGGGTCCCACCCCTGTGAGATTTATGCTTTTATTACTATCTTAAATACCAGCACCATTCGTCTTAGAGACTTCTTTGTCTAAATAGACCTCAAAATGGCGATTTCTCTCCGTGGATGATTGATACTGGATGTACTTAGCCGGTTTTATCTTCCTGCAGACCGCTCCTTAACAAAATAAACTCTTCTTCTTTGGAAATAGAGGGGAGCGAAGCGCTGCTTACTTGTTTATTTATTATGGCACCCAGGTCAAAGAAGCGTCTTGCTACAAATGTGTCTAAAGAATTTAAAGAATTTTTACTGGAAACACAGCCTTTGTCTCCTATGCCCTCTACTGGAGAATTTTTAACACAGGAATATCTCTTTAAAATGTTTAATGCCTTTAAGCAAGAAATTAAGGAATTTGTATTGGAACTATATGATGATTTAAAATCTAAAGTTAATGAAATGAAGGCGAATACGTTTGCAGCCGTGTCTGCCCTGTCAGATTACTCTGCTGAAATAGAGAACAAATTGGAAAGTCTGGAGAAGGCTAATTTTAATTTGACTACCAATATTCAAATTTTACAACAAAAAATTAGAGATAACGAAGAACAGCTTATGATGATAAATTTTAATAGGAAGGCATTTGCAATAAGAGTCAGAGGATTCCGTGAAAAGGAGCAAGAGAATTTGAAACAGACCTTTGCTGAAGCCTTCAGCCATGCGCTGGGGAGCCCGGGACTTAACTTTGATTGGCAGATTCGGAAAATCTATCGCCAGAACTCATTGATAGCGGAACAGCGACAGCTCCCGAGGGACATAATTATACATTTCTCTACAAAAGAATCTAGAAATGCGATTGTGCAAAAGTTTCATAATAACAGTTTCCGAGTTGACGGCCAGGACCTGATTGTTTTCAAAGATATTCCTTTTCAGATGCTGAAAGCAAGAAGGGACTACACCTTTTTAACTAAGGAGCTTAGGAGTCAACAGATTCGATACAGATGGGAGGCCCCTGCCGGTATCACGGTTACATTTGAGAATCAAAGATTTCGTCTTAACTCTGTTTCGGAGGCTCAAGATTTCTATTGTAGGATTCTGAAGGCGGGACTTCCTGACGCGCTTGGAAGAGAGGAGAGACAAGCGGAAGGAGAAGGCAAGCGGCTGGCCATGTGGCTGCAAGATGGAGGGGGTAGCCCCTCCTCCCTCGGAGAAGCAGAAAAACGGAGATCGAGAATTTAGACATTTCAAAATGCTTGCTAAAGTTGAGGACTGAATGGGGGTTTGAGACCTCTCTCCGGTAGAAAAAGCGGACTAATTTTTATCAGAAGGGAAAGCTGGGTGAAACTACTTTGAGCTAGATTCTAAATTAACGTTAGCATAAATTTGATAGAGGTAAACATCAGACAAGCAAGGGATGAGGGTAAAATTTACGTTGTTTAAAGCTTATTAGAACAGAAAGCCGGTTGGGATTATCTTAAGATAAGTGTAAAAAGAATGCGGAATGATTTATGTTGTTTAAACTTTGTTAGAAGGGACTACTTTAAAATAGAAGGTTAACTGACTCTTGCTGAAAGTATTATTTGAATATGTGGAATGATCCATGCTATTTAACTTTTATTTGAAGGGAAAGTTGGTTGAAATCGCTCTGAGTTACATTTTAAACAAATGCTAGTATAAATTTGATAGTGGTAAATATCAGACAAGTAAGGGATGAGGGTAAAATGCATGTGGAATGAACTACGTTATTTAAATCCTATTAGAAGAGGAAGTCGGTTGGAATTATCTTAAGATAGAAATTGATTCCTGTGTAAAGTAATATTTGATCTACGCTGCTTAATTTTACTAAGAAGGGGAAGCTTGGCTAGATTATTTTGAATTACTGTTTGAAAAGGGGGTAAAGAAAGATCATTTACGCTGTTTAAATTTTACTAGAAGGGAAAGTTTGATTACTTGTCTGTAAAGTTATATTTGAATATATGGCATGAACCACGTTGCTTAAATTTTATCGGAAGGGATCATGAGGTTTAGGAAGAGGAACGGGAGAATCTACAGAAGGTTGGGGTAAATAGCAAAGAAGTAAGAGACGAGAATAAAATATAGATAGAATGATTTATACTATTTAAGCATAGATAAAGATGGGGGGCTGAGATCAACACAAAGAGTGGTTTCTTTTTTTTTCTTTTTTTTCTTTTTTTTCTTTTCTCTTTTCTTTTCTCCCTTTTTTTTTCTTTCTCTGTTTTTTTTTTCTTTTGATATATTACTTTTATTTTTTAATCCATATGTATACAAGATATTTTAGACAGAAGGTAGTGCCAGGTGTGGGCCCTGGGAAGTCGGGAGGATTAGGGATGGGGATTTGTGGGGTGGGGGGGTGTTAACATAGTCTTAATAAGAACAAGAATGTATTTATATATGGTGGTTCCTTTTTTTTTCTTTTTTCTTTTTTTTTTCTTTTTTTCCTTGGTTCATTTTACTTTTATCAGATCAAACAACACTCGAATAAAGGCATACACCAAGGAGGGAGGTAGAGGGAAAGAAGAGGGAGGAGTAAGGAAGGAGTAAGGGGAATGTAAGGAGGGTGTCCGGGGAGTAAGGGGAGAAGGAAGGTTTGAGGGGAAAGGGAAGTAGGAGGGGAGTGTTAGAGGGAGAAAGGAAAGTTGGAGGGGGTAGATGGGGTGTATGGAGGATGGAAGGGTTAGGTGGGGTTGTGAATGATGAGTTGTGTTTCCTTTTTATTTGTTCGTTTTATTCCCTTTTTCTTTTTTTTTCTTTTCTTATAGTAAATACCCTGTATATAAATGATTGCAAATGGAATGTGAAAATTGAATAAAATATATTTAAAAAAAAAAAAAGAAATGTGTATGGTATAAAACATGAGATAAGGTCAAGAACAAATGGTGCTGAATTAATGTGGACTGACTGCAAATATGACTAAAACAAAACAAAACTGTAAGTGGTCGGCACATACATAGAATAAAGATCAAATTAAAAACAAATAAAAATAAGTAAAGGGTTAAAAGCAAGTCATTTGCTGTTGTACAGGAAAGCCTCAAAAAAGTGGGATATAAATGAATACATGAAGCAGTGTATAGATATAGTGACTGAAAGGATATCATGCAAGGGACAAAGTAAATGTTGTAGATTTCTATCCCTTTTTTCTGCTTTGCATAACATAGCTTATTCTGCATGATAAGCATATAAGTATGAATGAAAAAAGGTTAATGAATGAACAAAGAAAACACTGCCAAAATATCCAAACTCACTTAACATACAATACTTTTAGAATGGCTAAATGTTTCATAAACCACAGGTTACATGGACAGCACTCATCTAATCTTGCACAACTGCACTGTCAGAATAGCAACTGCATGGGGATAACAGCTAAATTAGGGGATATAAACTCAATCTTGTTTTGTAACTAGCTTTACATAGAACAAAAGAATTTTGTATAAATAATAGCTACAGTTTAAGTCTCTACAGTGTGGTTTGCTGCTTTGGCTTTGTTACTTTTCAACTTCATAGAAGAATTAAAATAGTGATTTAATCAATATTATCAAAGAATGCCTTTGACAACTTTGGACTTTTTTCTAGTACTATTGTACCAGATATTTTTAGAACTATAGTTGTCATGTCCTATAAAATGTCCAAATGGCTTTGAATTATCTCTCTTTAATTAATATTTCATTCCCTAAAGTAAGTTCATTAAAAATCCAATCAGTGCAATTAACAACTTATTCATCACTTATCTTATTACAAAATGTAATTGCTTACTAGAGCCAATTCAATTTACTTCTATTCAAGGCTATTCTAGAAAAATGCATTATGCATGACTCACTTCAGCACAGTAGCGTTCTATTTGAGAAAATGTGTTTATCACAAAAGGTTACTGAGTTCTGGTTCTCTGTTAAATGATTTTAGTTTACAATTGTATGGAAAAGTTGAGATGCTTGTGAATTCTGACTCATTGATTGAAACAGAAGGGACAGAAACAGACACAATATTTATATGTTACAGAGTTAAACACAACATTCTTCAAATTTTAATGCATTCTATTTATGAACAGTTATTTATAGATTCAAGGTAAGAAAACAGTATAAATATGTCAGGTGCAATGTTTGGGCTTTCTTTCAATCAGTACTTGGTATTATCTCCTTTGACATAAATAATAGCTTCTATTATCAGATAAGAATATTTATATTCTTGCCTTTGTAATTATTTTCCCACTCTTCCTTGCAGAATCCTTCTAGTTTGGAAATAATCTTAGTTTATTTGCAATTGTCATTCTGCTGAAATATCCAGCTTCTTTATAACTTGAAATGAATATTTTTCTACAGAATTGGCATAATATACTACCTTAAAAATGAAAAAGTCTAGTAAAATGGATGAGTAAACGAATGATTAAATGATTGGCTTTTATCTCTTAAAACAACCTTTTTACTTTTTTAATTTTTACTTTTTAATGTGTTATTCTTCATCAACTTCTCTTATATTCACTCTTATATTCAATGTAATAATGCAACCTCTTTTAACCATTTATGAAAATCTAAGATGTTGCAATTGATAATACAGATATTTTTTTTCTTTTCCTCTTCAGTACTGCATCTTTAAATTGTAAGCCTAATTGTAAGCTCATCTCTACTTATGTATAAAATAACTAGAATATAAAACCAGTATAATATGATTAAGTACTAACAAATCATCCGCTCAACAACACGTGCTTTTAGCGCTGATTGGAGGAAAACCAGAAAAGCAGCTTTCTGCTTTCCAATCAGCTGAAATTCCAGTGCTTTCAGTAAAGGATTAAAATGTTTTCTACAGCTGTGAGTCACCTCTGTTAAAAATTCTACCAATTTTGGAGTAAGTGGCAGAAAAGAGATTAATGACAGAAAGCGAAAGGAAGATAAGAATATAAGATTATCAATATTGTGTAAATAAAAGTCTAGTATTGTGTGAACAAATATGCAGAACACTATAGAGGTGAAGCATGAAAGAATCCTTTTAGAAAAAGTTTGTAGGTCTGAGCTTTGATGACATTCTATTAAAAATTATTATGAATTTTGATCAGGGACTAACATTATTTGTGCAGAAATAAAATATAAAAAGCATTAATATACGGTAATACCGAAATGTTACCTGTTAGGCATTAATGTACAGTCAATGTCTGGCCGTTTTGTTCTGGGAATGGCATACAGAGGATATCGGTCTCCATGGCGAATTAGTACATGAACAGATATCAGTTTAAAATAGTGAGGTCCATGACCTATAAGAAAAAGAGCAAGAATAGACTCATAATGGGGAACCCTTTTAGAATTCCAATTGCACTCCAAAAATTTATAATACATTTACACCTTTAGTTAAACATACAACATTGGCACTGAACAATTGAAACAGTTGAGATCGTTTTCCACAAAAGGTGACTAAAGGTGGATTATAAAACTCTTTGTGTGAGAGACATATTGCAAACAAGGGAGATGAAATGACTCAGTAGGTATTTAAGCTAGATCAAGAACTCTCCAAATAAACTCTTCTGAGTAGGTTTGACAGTATGATAGAGAAATAACTGCTGCACTCTTATACTCACTCACTGGATACAATTCGCTCTAAGTTCAGTCAGTAGGATTTGGAACCTTTTTTTAACTTTTTTTAGCCATTTCATGAACATGAACTGGCATCCTTCTTTTGCTGCCAAGTCCCCATAATATTGCCTTCATCTTTTTCCCAACCTATTCCTCAGTTTTACTTAGCATTTTCCTCCTATGGCAGCCAACAAGCTGCCATAGGAGGAAAGGGCCATTCAGTCCCGAATACAAGAAAGTTATTTCAAACGAGGTTCTCCCCCTAAAATGATCAGGTCTCCAAACTGATCCCAAATAGCAGTTGACAAGCATGTGTAGTGGGGAGATATAAGAATTTTATTTATATATGGGTTATAATATGAAAATAATGATCTGTATTAGATGATTATATATAGAATAGGAATTGCTCATGGTTTGGCATATTTATGCTTTAATTTTTTTCTGTTGCATTTATTTTCACTTATTTCTTTAAACATCTGTTATTGTTCTTGTTTGTTTTTTTTGGATAATGTTTTAATTCTTGTGTTTTATTTCTTTTGCTTTTCTTATTATTATTTTAAAAGCAATAAAACTATTTTTTTTAAGTATTTGTGGTGGTGCTGTGTATGGTGAAGGAGAGAGAGAACCTTTTTCTCTGTGGTTTCAAGCACAATGACTCCAGGATGCCTGTCAGCTTCATCAACTTTGATTATCATATAAAAAGCAGCTAATAAGGGTACTGGGTATTGAAATAGCATGCATTTCATGCAAGCCCTACTTATATTCTTTCTGTCAGCTGCGCTTCAGAGTGTCAATAATTTGGGCTGATGCAGGTCATTGCTCTGCATGAAAAGCTCCTTTTCCCTGCCATCTTCTTTCTTTTGCACCAGACAGCTGGTGCCCGGGAAAAGAGAGGGGGATGGGTGAAAGGAGGAGGGGGTGAATTCTGACAAGCCAATGGACAGAGCTATTGATTGGTTGCCTGGTGATACTGAGAAGATCCTCTGGCTGTAAGACAGAACAGAGGTAATTGGTAGTGATGATGGGGCAGCAAAATGTATACCCATTTTACTTTTCGGCTGGACCAGACATTTTAACTGATTTAGGGGGGGAAACCCTGCTTCGAACACAGGGAACAACAATGGAAAAGTTTTGGAGTAATCAAATAGGAAATCAAATAACCTACTTCCCATGACTGCATGGAACATCTGTATGAGGTACAGATCTAATGGAAACTACTGCTGTACTACGTATAAATAATAGTGCTAATTGGGCTATTTTTAAAAAAATCCATTTTCTAATTCTTGCAGCTCAGATTCAGAAGCTGCATGCTTTTCTATAAAAACCATTCATTCTACTTAAAGCCTCTAAGGATTTTAAATGCAAAGCATGACTAGATCAGTCCTGTGGGGGAGGGACAAAATTATATTTGAGCAGCTGTTCCAGTTTAAGCTAGTAGGTAATGTCTTTACTTTTATGTTAAATGCTGCTTTCTGTTTGGAATTTGAGAGCATTCTATTAGCAAGGTTTCAGAACTGCAATAGAATTAAGCAAATAAATGTGAAGAGCAATCAATAACAAAATTGCAGTTACCTTCCATACTGCGTTCAGAGATGCTGGGAACATTACAATAAAACTGGGCTTCATAAATAGGATCAATAGCAGGTGGCTCTGTTAGTGGATTAGGCATTATTCTCTTTCGATTCTTGGAATGCAGACCATCATCTTTAATTGGCTTAACAGGAATCAAATGTACTAAAATATAAATAACCAACATCAATTGATAGTGATTAGTCTAATGCTAAATTATTTATTTGCATAATTCAAAATTCAAAATGCATAAATAAATATGGAATAAATATGGAAATAGGAAATAGACTTCCATAATTTTCTTATACTAGACTTCTGGTATAAAATCTATTTCTACATCACATTAATTAATGATTTCTTAGTAGGTGGTATGTAATATAATTATACAGTTTCCCCAAAAATATGACAGGGTCTTATATTTTTTTGATCCATGAAATATGGCCTTGGCCTTATTAAAGGAGAAGGCTTACTATTTTTGGGTTGCTGGGTGGCTGTTCCCTTTTGACCGGGGTCCCGAAGAGCCAGGCACAGCCTCAGGGTCGGATGGCCATGTTGCACTGTCGTAGCAGCAACACAGCAGCCATGAGGTGGCCATGTTTGTGAGCAGCCGCCCGACAACCCCCCTTTCCAGCCGGGGACAGTGCCGCTGACCGATCTAGCGGTACCCGGAAGGCACCAAGCAATGCGAGCGCCTGTTTACCGCTTTCCGCCTCCTGCGGCTCAGCGCCTTTGGAATGCTCCTAGTCAATGGGGCTCTGCATGGCTGGAGAGGCTTTTCCGCTCCCCACTCGCACGACTCGCAGGCTCATGATGCCCTTGACTAACTCTACAGTACCTGCAGAGCCAGGGCATCTTCGCTGCTTGGGGTTTGTTTGTTTTTTTGGCTTTCAAAACATGGCGGATGGATGCCGCTTTGGAAGTATGCTCTATGGTTGTATGCTCTGCAGCCCACAACCATGCAGCCCACAACTCTCTCCAGCCATGCAGAGCCCCATTCACTCTAGGAGCATTCGGAAGGTGCCCAGCTGCAGGAGGCGGAGAGCGGCAAAAAGGCACTCGCGTTGCTTGGTGCCTTCTGGGTACCACTAGATCGGTCAGCGGCACTGTGCTCGGCTGGAAAGGGGGGTTGCTGGGTGGCTGCTTGCGAGCATGGCCCCCTCATGGCTGCTGTGTTGCTGCTGCGACATTGCAACACAACCATTCGACCCTGAAGCTGGGCCCAGGTCTTCAGGAGCCTGGTCGTAAGGGAGCAGCCGCCCGGCAACCCCCACTTCAGCTGGGCACAGCACTGCTGACCAACCTAGCGATACTCCGAAAACACCAAGCACCATGAGTGCCTTTGCCCCCACCTCATTCCCACGGCTTGGCGCCTTCAGGATACCACTAGGTAGGCGAGCGGTGCTCTGCCTGGCTGGAGGGGGTGATTGTATAGGGGGCTTATTTTCAGGGGTGGACTTATATTTTTGCCCACGAAAAAAATGTGGCAAGGCTTTAGTTTCAGGACAGGTTGTATTTTCAGTGATACATGGTATAATTTTGCTGATGGAATGGTATTCATTAGTAAAACAATTTCTATCTTTTCATTATGCATTGCTTTGATCTTTATAACAGATGCAGACAGTGTAAGAGAAATAGTATCCAAACAAAATCCTGTTGACAAAAGGAACCAGTAAAATAAAATCACAAGGTTTTAATTAAAAGCATAAGCAATAAATAAATTGTTTAGGGCTCTAATATTGCTATTTTATGTAGAGTGAATTATGTTTTCTTAGAAAATATAGTTTTCAATGACAATCCATGTCAGCTTCCTTAAATATGTTTAAATACTGCCTAAAAAAGAAAATCCTTTGAAATAAATGTTTTTTCCAGGATTATCTTTACTACCTACAGCATATTCTATATACAACATAATATGAAGTAAGATAAATATGCCCATCTCCTAGTTTAGCCTAATAAATATTCTTCTTTGAGTAACTATTACTACTGAAAACAGCATTTTGTCATAGATTTTATATTTATCCTATTTTTGCCCACTTTACATGATTATGCATCCAATATGTGTACTACTGCTTTCAGTATAATCACTTTTGGAAAACAAAAGGAACAATATAAAATAAAGATAGAATCTCTTGAATTGTACTATATCTGTTCATCTTTTTTATCCATTCAGAAGGCTCATTTTTGTTTTAATTAAGAATACAGTTATTAGAATAGCAAATACTATTAATACTAAAATAACTAAAAGGAAGATACAGAGGAAAAATAATAAATATTTACCCCAAAAAATCAGACATGGAAGCAAATCCATTCTTTTTTTTCTTTCAACTTTTAAACGTTGACTGTATTTTTTTCTGAATATCAGCCTTAAACACAGTAGGTCCTTTCAGTATTGCACAACCAAACTATTTGAAAGCACTTTTACAAACTCAAGAAACCACATAGCAAACTTTCTTTAAAGGATCCATGGTAAATTTTCATTGGCTTTCAAGATAAAATAGATATACTAGAAAAGTTCTGCCAAGAATGAAAAAATAAATGTTAACTCATTCATCAGCAGTTATTTAGAAAAAGTGATGCTAAAATATTTTCCAACAGGATTATTCTCTTATGTGTAAACAGAGAAAAAAAGTGTACTGTTTGGCTCTAATTCTGGACTACCTCTTTTGCTAAGCTATGAAATTGAGCAATGTCACAGAAAGGCATGCTCAGACTATTATACTGAGCATGATGATGAGTATAGGAAATTTTCTGGAATGAACTATGTGGAAATGTAGTCTGCTGTTTCCCAATCTGGCATCATATATTAGATGTATTTGATTGGGGTAAATCAGCTTTTCCCAAACTCGTACTTTTCATGTTTGGAAGGTACAACGTTGGGGAATAGTGGGCTAAAAAGGGGGTACTCCCTTTTTGACTACTCAGCTCACTGAATCATTGCTCATATTCTTTCCATAAATCTGATAGAAATGAACATGGGCATTTGGAAAAGTAGCATTGTTTCTAACAGGAGACAATATCTTAAGAATTACCTAAATTGTTACTGAGTGGTTCTTTAAGTACATGTCAAATTTCCGTTACTTCCATTATCCTATGAAGAAGAAAAAGTGCCATAGAAAGAACAGACTAAGTGCAACAGAAGAGATAAGGAACAAGACAAATTATGCAATAACTGATATAGCATGAGAAGAAAAAGCTTTGGAAATATAACAGAGGCAGGCAAACATGGTATATTTATGCATTCTAACATCTGCACTCAAATTTCACAGATTTTTTTTTTACAGTAAAAAAAATCCAGGAAATCTATTATTGCTTATTTCAAAATGTGTTTCTTGAGTTATCAAAGTCTCCCCCCCCCCCCCAGATTAAAATAAGGTATTGTTGTTATATTTCATATTAAATCTATTCATGGAAATATAAAAATCCACAAGCAGGACTCTCAATCCTCAACATGTATTAACAAGAAAACTAACAAACAACAGAAAACTCCAAATCACATTCCAGCCATTCCTTTTAATAACCTCTATAACATTTGTCCTAGGGTCTACGTTGATTGTACATTATACAATGATACCAGTTAACAATCACAGGGTTTCACGTTTAAAATTGTCCTTTTCAATGAACTTATGTCTGTACCAGTGAAATTGACTAGTAAGATTGAAAAATAATTATATAGCTCTAAGTCTAAGACTCTCATTAAACATTTGAAAAGCTTAAAAATGATGAATCTACTGCAACAATATTAGTAAACTGGAATATTTTGTACTTTGAGAACTAATATTATTTTCCTGTTTACCCTGGTGCAAGAAAAGAGTACTAGTTCTTGATTAAATTGGATTCAAAAACCCTTCAAACCACTGGCTTTTAAGACTGAATTATTACCTATTGGACCACAGCTGTGTTTCATTTATGAGTACAACAGTAAGTATTGATTTTAGTCTGCGAACAGAGGTGTCTGAAATGGCCTAAGGTAAACAGCATTAAGGTTTGACTTTTAAAGGCCTTCAACTATAACATATTTGGCAGTGTTTCCAAAGAAACAATACCTGTAACCTTGTCATCTGTTGTCTTAGGGTGATCTTTCTCCCTTGGGAAAAGAACTTGTCACTATGAACTCCTCAAGGGAATATGCCCACACTGTATGTGCACACACCTCACATTCCTTCCAGAATAAGAAATGTTATGTAGAGCACAAAAAGAAATAAGAAATAGTAAGCTAAAGAAAAGGAAACATAGCTATATCTAGTTTACAACGACACTATTAATACCTTTCTAGCCTTGAAAATCTTTACTTCCTCTACATCCCATATATTCAAAAACTGCTTTTGTGTCCTTTAAAATTCTCATCTTTGCCTTTGAGAATTGAATCTCGATCAAATCACATCTTTCTAGGTTGGTTCCGACTTACTCACTTTGCCTTCATGTATTAGTTTTGTTATTTGTCCTCTTTAATTTTCTCTATATAATCAAAGTACCTCAATGCTATCAAAGCTTTCAGAAAATCCAAACAAATAATTATAGTAACAAAGTGTCTGTTTCAGTACTAATAATGTTTCTTCAGATTTATTTTTTCCTCTATGAACATCATCATACCACCTAGATTACAATGGCTCCTAAACCTAAATTAGTATATAATCTTTCACCTGAATAATGACAAAAAGTTCCTTTATACGCCTTTTGTCAAGAGCTTAATTTTGTCCTGAACAGATGCTTTATATTATGAGGAATGCATGATGGTATATACATGAAGAAATCTAAACATTTATTCAAAAGTTAAATAATTCCATTCTTTGTGGACAAAAAAAAATCACCCCAGACATTAAAACAATCCAAATGATTTAATCACACCCTCTCCCCCCGTCTCCCTCTCTCTCGCACAGACAGATACACATACACACAAAAGTCATAGGTAACAATATTTGAGTTTATATACTTATTTTGTGCATAACTCTTACGTTTGCAAGGATGGCACGTATTTTACAATAACTTAAAAGCACATATATACATTACAACTCAATCATGCTATCTTATCTAATACAGGCTTCTTAAAATTAATATGTAATGGACATTTAAACAAAAGACTATTAATTTTTTTAATAGATAAGTATCAGCTGAACTAATTCATAAATTAACATTCCCAAAAGAATAGCCCATGTTATAAGAATATTTTGCTATGAGTAAAAGTTATTGCTACCCTGTTTCCCTGAAAATAAGACTTCCCCGGATAAATAAGCCCAATTGGGCTTTTGAGCGCATGGACTAAAATAAGCCCTCTCCCGAAAATAAGCCCTCCCTGAAAATATTGCAACACAGCAGCAGCCATGAGGTGATCACGCTCGCCCACCTCCTGAACTTAAAAAATAATAAGACCTCCCCTAAAATAAATGGATCAAAAAAAATAAAATAAGAGCCTGTCTTATTTTTGGGAAAACAGGGTAGTTATTCTGAAACACTACTTTCCTCTTGTCTTGAAGAGAGCTCTGCAATATGCCACTTGACATTTTAATCCAGTTTAATAGAAGTCACTAAAGTATATTTGTTTGGTACAATGGTAAAATCACGTGCATATCCTTATAATATTTGCATGTATACAACCCACATTTTACCATCTTCACTATACCCTTTTATATGGTTCATTGAACAGTACTTTATCAAAAGGAGACCCAATTCTTTTGAACAACTTTTCCTTGATAAATTCATGCTGGCTTCTGCCAAACAATGCATTCTTTACTAAATGCTCACAAACCACCCGCTTAATAGCCTGTACTAGAAGTTTGCAAAGGACTGATACTAAGCTGACATCTGTTTTTTATCCAGGTCCTTTTTTATTCTCCTCTTTTTGAAGATAGGAACATGCACCCTACACCAATCATTTGGCACTATATGGTTTCTCAAAGCACTCCACAATGGTATCTATTAGTTTCTTCAAGGTCTTCAGACATTTCTGAAACCTTAAATTTATTCATGGTAGTAAGACTCTCCTCACCATGTATTCACTTGGGTTACCACTCCCTCTTTCTTCAGCTGAGCTTTTCTCTGTCACTATCTTATTATTTTCTCCAAGAAGCAAACCCATGTCTTCATCATCCCCACCTACCCATCCCCACCTACCCATCATTATTAATACGATAGCCAAAATAAGCTCTCTTTTTTGCATTTACTTTCTTTTGTTGCGCTTCTGTTTTGCCAACTTTCTACGGATATTAGCTATAGATTTTTACATGTAGAATTTTTTATGTATCGTGCACATTGAAATTAGGTCTCCATTTTTGTTTATTCAAATTTTCCATTTTGTGTACTTTGAAGCACAAACTGATGTGTTATGTAGAGAACAAAAAGAAATAAGAAATAGTAAGCTAAAGAAAAGGAAACATAGCTATATCTAGTTTACAACGACACTATTAATAACTTTCTAACCTTGAAAATCTTTACTTCGTCTACATCCCATATATTTATAAACTGCTTTTGTGTCCTTTAAAACTCTCATCTTTGCCTTTGAGAATTGAATCTCGATCAAATCACAACTTTCTAGGTTGGTTCAGACTTACTCACTTTTCCTTCATGTATTAGTTTTGTTATTTGTCCTCTTTAATTTTCTCTATATAATCAAAGTACCTCAATGCTATCAAAGCTTTCAAACAAATAATTATAGTAACGAAGTGTCTGTTTCGGTACTAATAATGTTTCTTCAGATTTATTTTTTCCTCTATGAACATCATCATACACCTAGATTACAACGGCTCCTAAACCTAAAATAGTATATAATCTTTCATCTGAATAATGACAAAAAGCTCCTTTCTTTATACGTTTATAAGTCGACTTTTGTCAAGAGATTCTTCCAAAGTTTCCAACTGTTTAGCCTCTTCAATCTGATCCACCTGATTGATTAAGATTAGGCCTAGAAAAGCTTTGTGTCTACTTCAATATTTTGGAAAATAAAACAGTCTGAAAGAACACTTGAAAAATGTATGGGGCTATGCAGTTGGGGCTATACCAACTAACCAAGATGGTTTTTCAACAGCTGTCTTTTGGTATTAAGCCATTGAATTGAACAACTAACTTAGAGCCTAAAAAGCACCACCACCATCAGCCACCCTAAGCAGCCCTCCCATTGTATGTTGGAAACTTTCAACTGGTCACTTTTATGACTGGTTGCAGCATTCTGCAGTCATGTGACTACAATTTGACACCTTTTTTTGCTAGTTTCTGGCATTCAAATAAATGGATTCCCTTAATGATCACTTTTATTTAATGACCACCTTGTTCATTTAACAACCACAGCACTTCCAGTCATATGTATGCTTCAATTTATATCCATAACAACATTATTATATTTATTATATTTCTGGTTCCAATTGTAGTAGTAAGTTGAGGGCTACCTGCAAAATTCTAATAGCATATTCCACTATTATGCCATAGATTAGGGAAGTGGCAACCTACTCCCATAAAGGTTTGTGGTTTAAATTTCAATCTAGAACAGGCTTGTTAATGACAATGACTGATCAGCTGAAGGACGCTCCTGATTGGCTGAGCGTTTGACAGCCGGAGTGGAATAATGGAGCGTCCTTACTTCGGCACATTGGCGAAACCACAGACACAACAGTATTTGCTTGATATCTATCAAAATGCTATGATTTATTTACATTATAGAAATATAAACAAAAGTTCATTTTACCAATCATTTAGCATGAATAATTTTTAAACAACATCCCTTATCTCACAAATGTTTCTCATTAGTTGACATTAAAGCCAAAACTTCTGAAGGAAAGACACAACCTCAATAGAAAAAGCAAGCTTTCCGGGTACGACCTATTAAGATGCTGAACAGACTGAAAGAACTATAGCTACAATCAAATTTTAAGTACATAACTTTCTACCCGAACCTGGCATCAAGACCATATGTTTGTGTCAGAACCCTAGTTGTTTCCAGATGTATGAGAATGTTATGTTAGATAAAGGTTAAATAGTGTTATTATGTGACAAGATGATTGGCAGAAGTGTTGTGTAAACAGACTAAAAATAGTGGGGTGGCCAAGATTTGTTCCCTGTGAAAGTATGGATAGTTTTCAAGTCTTTTTATCTTTGCACTTATATTTAAGAGCTACATGACAGCATCAGTGACATCATCTATCAGCATGGGATCAAGTATCAGTAGTGTGCTGGTGATAGGTATATGTTTTTGCCTCAAGACCATCCAAGAGTTGCCATCAAGATATTTTCCCAGTGCCTCAAAGTTGTATAGGGAAGAGCAGATTTTGGCTATTGGTTCTATCAAAGTTGAGTGGCTATGAATTTGGGCTATTCATATGTAATGATCTTCCATTGCTAACTATGATGTGGTAACAGTCTGTGGAATGTAAAGACGATGACATTGAGATACCTGTTATCAAAGCATTGAGGAGAAAAACACTGCTTAAGCTCAAACAATGAAAAAGGAATTAGGTTATGTGCAAACACTGCAGATAGACACAGCTATACAAACACATTCACATTAGTGAGAGAAAAGGAATAGGTAAAACATGAAACAACGTCAGCCTTAAGAGATAGATTAGACCAAGAAATCAACTGTACATCAAGATTAAAATATTGATTACGATTGGATTTTGTAACAGAACCTTGCAAATCTAATTATGCTAATCTCTTTCCTTTTTTAAAATTATGTTCATGTGTTTGAGAATTAGTCTGATGCTCATGTTATAATTATTCAAAAATTTTAATATGATAAAACTAATAGTTAATTTGCATTTGTTTTTCAAATCTATTCATATGAAATAAACAAAATATTTTGCAGAAAGTAAGGGGGGAAAGAATTATCTTTCCTCATTTGTCATTACACATCAAACAGATCAATCATTTTCAGCCCGCACAGTCATAATTAATATCAGTTTCTTTGAAATATGTTCAAAATTATGTCATCTGTGTCATTTAAAAAGCAGAAAACGAGTCCTCATGTTGTACACACAATCATTCTGACATTTTGATTTTACTTCCTACACATACATTAAAATTCAATAAAAAGAACATGGTATTTACAGATCTTAGCTATGATATAAAATTATACTTACAGAATTGGAGGCTAAGGCTCAAAAAGGCTAATAAGGCAGCTAAAGCCAACAGAAACAGAAAACGATTTCGGAAAAACATTATTCTTCTTTCCACTACTTCTTCATGGTTTTACCTCCAGCATACTCCCTGCAAACATAAATATAAAATATTAATTTAAAATAGTTCTAATATAATAGTCATACTTATGAAAAATATATAAAAATCTTAAGAATTCTTCAGGAAACTTCCCTACATGTTGCTATGTTTTATAATTTTCTTAATAATATTTGCAAGGTATCTTTGTTACCTGGAATGTTACGCTTCATTATTAATAAATGCTTTATTAAAGCATATTAAAATGTAAAGCATTATTAAAAATTAAAATTTAATAAAGGTGACATTAGCATGGTATTCATGCTTCCTTTTGAAGTAGAGGAAACTGAGTTTTCTTTTCAATCAAAGACATTTCTTTTTTACTTGCAAAAACTACCTTAAATCATAAAATAAACAATAGGGGTTATATTCTAGACCAGGGGGTGTTAAACTCAAGGCCTGGGGGCAGAATCCGGCTCGTAGGGTGCCTAGATCTGATTCGGAGAGCCACTCCGGAAACAGCCCATTTTCACTGGTAGAGCTCTCGAGCCACCACAGGCACCCCTGACACAAGTGACATATAGCTGGTCACTCCCACCCTGCCTCCTGAGGTCAAACACAATGCTGATGTGATGAATGAAATCGAGTTTGACGCCCCTGTTCTAGACGAACTTGAAACACTTGCAAGTATAAAGATACAAACTTAACTGGGAAAGGAGGTGATGTAACCCCAGGGGTGGGTTTCAACCGGTTCGCGGCGGTCCCCGCAAACCGGTTGGTCGGCGAACCCGGAAGTAAGTAACTTCCGGGAACGGCAAAGGGCCCACCCACCCGCCCGCACTCCTTACCGGTCTTTGAAGGCTTCTGCGCTTCCACGCAGGTGCATGGCACATACAGCCCCTGCGCGATTCTCCGCAAGCAGCTGGATGGCACATACAGCGCCTGCGTGAGTCTCCGCGAGCAGCTGGAGCATCGCGCAGGGGCTAAGACGCATGCGTGAACTGTGCGCGTGCACAAGGACGCCGCCGGCCCCATTCCAACCGAACTGATTGGAACGGGATTAGCAACCCACCCCTGTATAACCCATACATTTGCCACCATATTGGCAAATACCAAGTATTTATTACTTTCTCACACATCATATATATAGAATGTATGCATCATTTGTTTCTGTACCCTATATAATGTCTTATCCTTCATGAATAAATGCTTTTCGCTTTCTCTGAAGTACTGGTGATATGTGTTGTGAGGCTGGGGGAAGCGGTGAAAAAGCCACTTTGCAAAAGTAAACTCAAGAACTGATTTTTTTAATCAGTTCCACACTAAACTCTGCTGCCTAAATTTTAAAGACAACACAATGAGAACTGCAGGAAGGAACTGAACAATAAAAATGTTATGCATAATGGTTATCATAATGGTACATTTAAAGTGACAATAAACATTTTATTCTATTCTATTTGTATAAATATTTGCAAATATACGTATTTAACTATTGAGTTCTTTCAACATTTTTCCAAATCATTCTAACTACATGAACCTGAACATTAACAACCATACAATGAGTGCAAAACATACATTTTTGTTAAAACAGATAGGTGAAACTTTATTTAAGTCTGTTATAAGGAAGTTTTCCAGAAGAGAAAAACCTACAAAAACAGATTATGTAATTATCCAAATGTACAAATTTAAAGAAGATAATATTACTAGAGAAATTCAATTATGTGATTGAACAGTTTACACAAATGATTTTCAACTTGATACCTTCTAATATATGTTAGCTGGATAATACAGAATTTTAAATGCAATACATGCTGACAGCAACAATTTGGAAAACACTAAATTATAAAAAGAAGAGTGGTTATTTTTTCAAGCATATTGTGGGGGAAGATGAGGAAATATGAAGAATATTATATATTCAATATATGAAGAATGCAAGTCTATGATCTTTAGAAAAATATATCAAGATGCATCAATGCTCATCATCCCTCATCACTTGTAATTAAAAGCTTCCTCTATCCCAACCTAGTAATTGTAAACTAGAGGTATAAAAAGGAACTCACAAGGATGGCAGGCACTTCTTCAAGTGAACTGGTCTCATGAAGCTAAGTGGGTGGCCCTAACAAAGGTTGTCTTTTGCTACTTACACATATACGTGTATGCACAAACTCCTCTTCAGCTGCTACAAGAAAACTAAACACACATGTAAAAACACTTCTTCCCTCACACACAGAATCAGAAATGCTTTCTCAAGCACAATATGGCTCCTTTAATACTTCATCCATTTTACAAAGTTGCTACTTTTAACACTTTTTAATTGAAACAACAGCCTAGATCCATGATGGCGAACCTGTGGCACGCGGAGACATTTGTCAGGGCATGAAAGGTATTGCCCTGTCAGCTGGCCAGTGCGCATGTGTGCGCTGGCTAGCTGACTTCGGCCTTCTTTTGAAGCCATTTTTCTTCACTGAAGCCTCCAAAGTGCAAAAAAACGGCCCTACAGGCAAATCGGAAATTCAGGAACGGACTTCCGGTTTGCTTGTAGGACCATTTTTCTCCCTTCGGAGCCATCAAGAGGCTTCCCTGAAGGCTCCGAAGGGTGAAAAACAGCCCTATGGGGAATCCAAAAGTTCGGTAATGGTGACTTCCAGTTTGTCCGTAGGGTCGCATTTTACCTCCGAAGCCTTCAAGGACCTTCATGAAGCCTCCTGAAGGCGAAAAATGAACCTAAGGATAAACCGGAAGTCACCATTCATGAACGTCCAGATTCCCCAGAGGGCTGTTATTTTCCCTCCGGAAGGGGTTTGCCAGGCGGCTGCTCGTGAGCGTGGTTACCTCATGGCTGCTGTGTTACGCTGCTGCACCCCTGAGGATGTGCCTGGCTGTTTGGGAGCCCGCTCGCAAGAGAGCAGCCACCCAGCAACCCCAAAACAATAAGCCTTCCCCTGATAATAACGCCCAAGCCATATTTTGGTGGTCAAGAGGAAATAAGAAAATAAGACTCTGTCTTATTTTTGGAGAAACATGGTATGTTCTCCTAGACTGAAGTACACAGGCGTGGAAAATTACTATGCTAATTAACAACTCCCACTTTCAATCATGTAAAAACAGTATTTGACATTTCCAAAGAGCCCATTCATTGTACAACCTCTTTATAATATCAACTGCTGGTCTCGAACAAAAGTTAAACACATTATTACAGTGAATCATTGCAATAACTTTAATTAGTTCCAAAATAATCATTTTTTCAGTCTACCTTCTGAAATAATTATACTTATCAGGGATGAGAGCTCAAAATGTGTTTCCAGGATTATTGGAGTGTAAAAAGATGATGCTAGTGCACTACTATGTACTGAAACTCTTTTGGAAAGTACACACAATTGTTTTATATACATAGTACCTAAAAAAATATTTTAAAAACTTTAGGAAGGATTCAGACAGCTCCTGAATTCTCCACCCTCATGACAGGCAAGTATGATAAACAATGTACAGTAATCTTTTGCTGACACAGTAGGACTGTTTTATTTCATAAGCTTATATAGTGGGGTAGGAAAGAAAAGTGAAATATGACCAGATAACATTTTTTTCCAGGATGCTCTCATATATACTAGTCTGATTACTAAAGGGGAAAATGTAGAAGTAATACAAAAAAAGTTATCACAGTCCAAGCATGAATATGAAGACTAATTCAAATATTTGATTCGTAAAATGTGCATTATTGTTAGTATGAAGCGACACGATATGTAAAATTGTAGCCCCATTGCCAGTCTAGATGCCAGCAGAATCTGAATTTGATGAGACATCTTGTTTCAAGCATGGACTTTAGCACATATCCTCTCCTCCCCTTTTTAAAGAGAGAAAAACAGATATGTTTCTTTAAAGCTCCAAAGCAAAATTCTGGAGAAAGGGTGCGAAAGCTTGCTGGTACCTGACCTGGTAAAGCAAGTGGGAGTACTGTTGTGACTCAGCAGAAGTTTGCTGTGAGTTGAGTCGGGATGCAAGATTAACAACGCAGCCCAAGCTCATTAGTGGCGTCTTCTGGTGATAAAAGGACGGATGGTGCCATGCCCTGGCTGCAGGAGTCAATGTTCATCATTCATCAGTCGTGGTTTGTATGTGAGAGACACTTGGAGAAGTGATTTGCTTTCTGTAACCCTGATTCAAGGAGACACTTGGAGAAGTGAATTGTTTTGTAAGAGTTTTGTTTTGCATTCTGTTATCTTCTTGCCAGAGACTTTATTTATGTTTATTTTTGGGCTCGCAGCCAGTCTGAGCCGAGGACTGATAAAGTTCTTTCCTTTTAAGTTTGTCTGCCTGTCGTCTGTTAACAAGCGAAGAAGGGGGGACAGAACAGAGTACTATCAAGAAACTAGGGGAGTCCAGGGAAAAGAAGCAGAGGACTTTAATTTGGGATTTAGGCTACCTCTAAAATTTAAATGGCATAGTGGTTAGAAAACAGTATTGCAGGCTAATTCTGCCAGAGCCAGTAGTTCAATCCTATTCAGCTCAAGGTTGACTTAGCCTTCCATCCTTCCAAGGGCCCACATATGCTGACATTGTAAACTGCTCAGAGAGTGCTATAAAGCACTACGAAGAAGTATATAAGTCTAAGTGTTATTGCTATTTTATTGCTACGTTACATACATTTTTATTTTTTTTAATCTCCGTGTGCAGCATTATTCTTAGTCTGATTTTTCTGCACATGTATGGCATTCTATGAGAGTTCACTTTTCTCTTTTGGGGGAACTGATATATAACTTAAAAAGTTCTATTCCTCCCAAGCTCCTAATTATAACAAAGTATCATCATTTTGTGGTCTGCACATATTTTATAAATTAGGCTTCATATACATTTTGAGTTTATTAAAGTTTTATTTTATATACACTTTGATTAACAAAGTGGATGTAAGGACTGAAATGCCCTGTCACATATATTTACACTATAAGAACAGGAACTGCATTATAGAAATTATTTTTTCCATGTTTTATGCTTGATTTTCCAGAAAGGCAATATATGATGTAGAATTCCTTTCTCTAAACTAAGATTAGTGGAGAATGCTAGAGGAATTATTCATCAACATATGTGGTTGCAGCAATAACTGCTGGAGGCAAGCTTAGTTTTTAGACCCAGTTTAGCTTCTGGAAAAGGATATATGAAATAAATAGAATTAACTCTTAAATATTAATATGCCATAATGATTTATCCTATATGAAATCAGCATACTAATTGTTATTGCTTTTAAAGGATATCCTTTTGGTTCAATGCATTTATTGTAACTGTTCCCCAGAGTATCATTGACTATTCCAGAAATGCAGTATATCCATTCCACTACCACCCATATAATTTTATTTTAATCGTCACATTTAGAAAGACAATTAATATACTAAAGGCATCATACTTGCAATTGCCAACAGAACACATAAATGTTATACATAGGTGACTGTAGATATATGAATCAAGTCAAGTATAGGATCATTATAATTTCTGTATTCATATAGAAGAAAATATTAATGACTATAGATGAAGGAAATAAAATGAGAGTCAGTTTGGTCCAGTAAATAAGGTACTGAATTAGAAGTGGGAAAGTCCTTGTTCTAGTCCCAAAAAAGACAACTGCAGGATTTGGGGCCAATTGCCCAGATGCAATGGCACACTATTTCTGAAAATGTTACGTAGAAAAACTGCATGATCCTTGTAGTTGCCAGGAGTGTGACTTGCAAGCAAAAAATGAAAGATTTTTTTTCTAGTTAGACATTAACAATTTAATTTTTTTTCCTACTGCAATTTAACTTTGTGCTCCATGTCATCATTTTGGTTCTATGCCAATATTACCTACTCATCTTAAAATACATTTTAAGACACCTGTAGTCAGAAATGTATTTTATTCCAGTTGTTTCTATTATTGCATGCTATCATAGGAGGATTCTTATAAATATAATTCATTGTTCTAGCTGGGGGAACTCGGGTGGAAGGAAAAGGACTGAGGCTAGCCAGTTCTCTCAATGCTCAGAGTTTATTGCTAACAGGTTGCCAACACGGTACTTCGCTAAGTGCTCATCTCAGCGAACGGTAACAGCTGAAACCCTGCTTGACAGCTTTTTATATATGCCGGCTGTCAAGCAGGTAACCAATCAGAACCAAGTAAGGCACCCCCCTAGTCGAACCAGGGAGCTGCCATACACAATACCCCTTCACAAATACCCCTTCACACTTAAGACAGCGCATGCGTAATCAGCCAAATATGCTGGGTGGCTTCGGACCAGCCCAGATATTCTTGATATGCTGGCGGCTTTTAAAGATGCAGGTGGGCTCATCCGAGCTTCTGGATTACTTGGCTGTGTTGACACTTCTGCTGGCTGGGCCCTCTTCAGACTTGGACTCTTTGCCGCTGGAGGCACTTGTGGAATACCCAGTAAGTCCCCTGGCTGGTCACTTTCTTCTGTGGCTGGGGTTTCGATGGCTCGCGGTTGGTCTCTTCAGGGCTCCTGGTTGGCTGATTTCGTACTGACATCTGCCGTGATCTGGTTAATATGTCTCCTCCAGACCCTGCCATCCTCTAAAACTATTTCATAGTAGCAGGGTCCTGTGATTCCCATGACTTTCCCTGGTAGCCATAAGGGGTGACCTGCATTATTTCTAGCCTATACCCAATCATCTAGGCCAAACCCTTTAGACTGCCTACAGGACCCAGGCGGCTTTTCAGGGGCATACTCGGGATATAAAAGGTCCAGGGTAGTTCTAATTCTCCGGGCATGGGGTGGCATGCTGCCAGAGGAGGTATTTGTATATTTTCTACTGCCAGTATGCCCCTTCCAACCTTCCCAGGGCTTCCTTAGTGGTGAGAACAGCTCGATCGACCATCCATTGGCCACAGAGTTGAATGGGGCCACAAACGCATGGCGGATTCCTAATTCCGCTAGAAAATCAGCAAACTGAGTGGCCCTTAGCTGTGGCCCAGATACCAATTATCAGATACCAATACATCCAGTATCCCATGTGTTGCGGATAATCACCTAAGGGCTGCTATTTGTAGATGACATTGACACTTCGACTCATTTAGAGAACGCATCGACTGCCACTAGGAAAGTTTGACCTTTATAAGGGCCAGCAAAATCTAGGTGAATCCTAGACCATGGTGCTTTCAGCACATCCCAGCCTTGAACCGGAGCCCTTGGGTGAGTGGTCTTGATGATTGGCAGGCTGGCAACTGGCTACCCAGCAGGCAATATCACTGTCCATTTTGGACCACCAGGTGTAACTATGGCCCAAAGCTTCATACGCATCACGCCCGGGTGCCCCTCATGTAGGATAGCCAGCACAGAGTGACCTAACAGTTCTGGGATTACCACCCTGCTTCCCCATAACAAACGCCCCTTTTGTGAAGACAATTTGTTTTGGCGGAGTAAACAGGGGTGGAACTCTGAGTTCAGTTCCCCCACTGGCCACCCATTTTCCTTTCTCATACTATTATTTGTATTTGCATTTCTCATTGTTAGTCACAATGTCCCAGAAATAAATCCCCTGTAGATTCAAAACCTTATAAAATACCTTGTTATGCACCAGGCACCTTCAATCTCATCCCTCTGACCCCCAAAACACACCTTCTATGTAGCAGTCCCCACCTTCTGGAATTAGGTTCATTCTGAGATCCAGATAATGCCCATTCTACCATTGTTTAGAACAGCTGTGGAGATATTTTCATCCTTCAGTGTGAGATATGTTAGACCTCTCACTTCATTGTGCTTGCAGTTTTTAAAAAAATACAGTTTCTTCTTTGTTGAAAGCTCATGAGAGTCATTAAACATGTACTTATTTATCATCATGTTATTATGGTTATTATCATTATCTCTTTTTATGTAATAGAAATAGTAAAATACCCAGTTGCAAAAGGACAAAAAGCTTTTTTTCTGCAGATAAAAATTCAAAAGCTATGATACAAAGGGCTAAAATAACAAAAATGAAGCAACCTAGAGAACATTCTTTGGACCATATTATACTTTTCCATAGTACATTTTCTATCGTTTTGGAATCGAACTTTCATGGATCTTTGAAATTTAGTCTAATGCAAATTGTATTTCCAATTTTGAGAAAAGTTTCGATACACAACAAATAGAAGAAATTTTCTTATGGTGAAAACATGTAAAATGTGTGGTCTTTTAATATAGCTGAAGAGTAGCCATATTTCTTTTAATGACAAAGCAACATAAGGATTCTATAATAGCTTGAAAATAGTATTTAGTAACCAGATTCTTTAAATACCTAGCTTTAAATCTTTCTGTTAAAGTGTTTCTGTTTTTTGTCAGCTGCCAATACAGTGAAGTAACTTGTTCAAGCTGGCCTTCCCATCTTACATCTGAAATTCAGAATCCTGAATTCCTCCTACATTCAAATATAAGCATGTCATAAATCTCTTGAAAAGCTGCTTTTAAAATCTAGTGTAACATATTTTCAATCTTCATTTCCAAAGCCTCTTTTGTGATTTCCTTTCATCTTCATTTTATAAGCTACTGATTAAGATCCATTGTTTCATTTACACTATGGGGAGCTGCTTTATTAGGGGAAAAGTTGGACGATAACAGAGAAAAGTTGGGAGTTGGCCATTTCATCTAATAAAATAAAAAATATTTGCAGGTTTTGCCTAGAAAAAATAATGTAGTTTATGTAATTCATCTTCATTTTAAATCCTGAAGACGTCACAGGTATAAAATTTAAGGGATTTTGTTGTTATGTCAATAATAAAAGGACTTAAATAAGATTAAAAATGAGAACGTTATTTGTTTTTTCTGCTACTTTGATAAAACATAATAAACATATTATCCAGGAAATGAGAAAATAATTAGGTGGTTCCTTTTCCATGCTTTGAAAAACTATTTTATCTTTTAATGATTAAAAGGACAAAACCATTATGTCATTCTAAGGTGTAACTCTAGGGGAGGGGGAAATCCTCCAAATAGGTTACTAACATAATCTACTATGAATCACTGTTGAACAAAAATAATGTATAGGAATGTCAATAATTTTATATCACACAACAGAAATTTAAAGAGTTCTATATGCATTATGTGAACCACTTAAAGGCTTAAAAATTGCCCAAACTAAAGGAGAATACCTAAACAAATTAATCTAAGAGGAAAGGAATGGAATAGAACGTTTGATAGACATCAAGCAAAAACTGATAAATAAGAAAAGAATTGTGCCCATTATAATTGTAGTAAAACAATTTGTCAATCTATGTTTGATTTAGAACCTTATACTCATAAAATCTTCATCAAAGGAGCAGTCTGTGAAAAAATAATGTACAATACATGTTCAATTTACCATTGCAGCTGTTAATATCACTCAACATATATCTGGGATAGAATGTTCCTTCCTTTTTTCTTTGTCACGCTGCCAAGACAAACACAATCTTAGGAAACATCAGGTATTAATCAAGGTTCCAGTTTGTGCTCTTCGGGTGAAACTGGTAAGAACTAAGTAATTCAAAGTAAAGCTTTCAAGTTATTCTCAATTCCTGGTAAATTTATGGGCACATCCACATAATTTGCTTGGCAACAATACAGAAGAGATTTACCATGGCTTTCTACCATTTTCTTTCAAATTCAGCCTGTGGATTCCTAGTGGTTTCCCATTTAAGAAACAACCAACCTTAACACAGATTGCCTTACAAGTTGTGATGGAACATGTACAAGGAGGAGAGGGGAAATTCTGGCAAGAGCACCAAGGTTATTCAGACAGTATACAATCCAGAGAAAAGACCAGATTAAGAAATTGAGCAATCTGGATTAAGGAGGCAGGAAGCGGTTAGAAAGTTATATCTTTACTGTGACAAGATTCTATCCACTAGGTATAAGCAAATAAAGAATCCAATCATTTGGATTGCACCATGTTGTCTTTGGACCTAGGCATGACACAAGCCCCACTGCATAGAATTCTCCTTCTTGAAATAGTAAATACAATTATAATATAAGGGCTAATATGGAAATTAATCAAGCAGCAAGATCAAAAAATATTTTATTTACAAAGGGAAAGCCAAATGAAGAAATACAAATATAAATCTGGTTCTTGGTTTACTATCCAATGCCTTTAAGATTTATTGAAATTCATTTCCTATTAGTCCCAGCTATCATGATTGAAGGAAAGAAATTGTGTAAGTGGTAGTTAACATCTAGATGACACTGTATTTTGCATCGTAAGATGTCAAATAACTTGATGCTGATTTAAGAAATTCAGATTTAATAAAGGAACAGCATTTAAGTGTTATATGAAATTAGTGCTGAACACACACACATTTTAAATTACTAAAATGTTATGATTATCTGAATGATAATCTCAAATAAATGAAACAATTATGTTTAGATTTTGTGAAAGGAATTACCACAGTTAACTTGCTATTGCAATGCATTTCTAAGATATGCTTTGTAAATCATTTTAAGCATATATTCACAAGTATGCTCAACAACGTCAAAGGCCTAATAACTACACATAATTATACATACTGTATATCTCCTTGAGAGCATTAGGACACTTCCAGGAGAATCTTCTAGCATTAATTGTTCAAAAAACATTGGAAAGAAATTCTGTATTTCCTTCATGAGGAAACATGAAAAGATATAAATGGAGAACATTGCCTGAAACTGATACTGATATTTATGAATAAAGAATAAAGAAGAGTGACTGAAAAATAATAGTACCATATTTTTCGGACTATAAGACACTCTGGAGTGTAAGATGCACATTAGCTTCAGAGGAGGAAAACAAGAAAAAAAAATCTGCCTCTGTCTCTACCATCAATTCGCGGTAGCCCATTTGCCGCTGCCACCATGGCCTGTTCGCCACCGCCACCACGGCCTATTTGCACACAGCCTGTTTGCAACCACCTGTTCACCACCACCACCCATTCGCTGCCGTCACAGCCCATTCGCTACTGGCCTTTCACTATAGCCAGCTGCAGTGGCAATCCCTGTCATCTAGAGCAGCTGATCTGTGCCACACCAATCCCCTTCCCCCAGCTGCAATATTCACTCTATAAGACGCACAGACATTTCCACCCTTTTTTGGGTTGGAGAACTGCATCTTAGAATCTGAAAAATATGGTATTAAGTGATTTTCTTGGGTAAATGTGATTTATTACAGAATTCACAGTTTTAGTATCACAATGAATAAATGTAAATGAATAGGAAAACACATTAGTCCAGAGATGCGGGCTGGATGCATCACTCACAGGCCATACCCATCCAGCTCCGCAAAGGCAAAAAACATTGTGATATGTCACATGACACAATCACATTTTCCACCTGTACATTATTCTCTATTTAAAAAGAGAATATATGAAATATGTTATCCTGTAGTGGCTTCTACATACTTACCTACTTTGTAAGTATTATAATGTATATATAAAGTAATTATAATGATTTAGACTTGGCTTGCTATCCAGTAAAACCTACTCACTTTTTACCCTAATCCTCCTTTCAAAGTTATTGAATGAGACATTAAGAATAGAGACATTCATCAAGTCTATTGTAGACATGAATTTGTAGACATGAAGCAGAACAAGAAAGGAAATTAGATGATAGTATGGTCTGAATTATTTCAAATTACAGCACCACAATGATATCATATTTTAAAAAATGTTTCCAGGGCTCATTAAAAAAGAAAAACAGCACATTTTGTTGTTCCTGTTCTGAGATGGAAACTGTATGAATGCTTTGAATGTTATGCCATACAGCTTCTTTTATATAGAGCCCAAATCATCAAGACGAATGTTAAATCCGAACAGATATAGTCTAGAGTCTAGACCATTCCCTGCAGTAGAAAATAACCAATCCATAATCCCATCATTCTTGTTCAGCATAAATATATATAATAGTTCTTAGACGCACTGCCTGACAGAAAGTGTTACTCATATATTCAGCACAATAATTTTTATCAATTGCAATGCTGTTTACTTTCATTATTACATCCACTTAGTTCATTGATTTCTTCTAAGACCAATAAAGGTTTTGAAACATGAAGCAAAGCTAAAAGCAGGAGCCATACAGTCTCTTTTCTAAAGAGCAGTATAACCTGAACTATGTCACTCAACTTTTAAGTACTTCCAAAAGCCATTTTGGACTTTTGCACCAAGTCCACAGATATATGAAAGGTGTCACTGGTAATGGATTGTAATTGTAAGGGCTGAAACTTGAAATCAAAGAGCCTAGGAAGAGAATGCCATGATCAAAATACTGTACACGTGCCTACTTTAAATCTCTAGATCTGATAAAAAAATATAATTTAATTCCCAGCTCTTACAGTAAATGTAAATCTTATTTCCTAATTTTAGATTCTTATCTAGCCTAGTTTTATCCTAGTCTTAACACAGCTGCTACCAACTGCATGGACTTCTAGAAAGTTTATACTTTTGACTTTAGTGAAACTTAGTCACTGATTAAGGAGATCTTTGTATGATTCAAAATAACAAAAGCTTTATAATATCTTGGAGTAGCAACTTCTAGAAAATCCATCTATCCATCCATCCATCCATCCATTTCTTTGTTGATAAGAAAATGAAAGGGTGATTTATGTTCTCATTTTTATACATTATTTTTCTATTTTATCTATCAATCCTATATTTCAGGTATTAATGAAGGTTGTTTTGAATAATTTGATATTTAAAAAAAACAGTTTTCTCTGTGGCAGTGAAAAAAATTGCTCCTGGAATCAAAGCAAGCCCTCTTCTTATTAAGTTTTAGGAAAAACCTAAAAGTTTGGGAGCAGCTTAAAATTTTGCCACAATCTTTAATATTGTTATGTATTAATAATATTCAAACACACTGTTTCAGTTTTCTTGTTTTACATCTCTTTTTTTATGAGTGATATCTTTACTATCCTTTACAAGCTGTCCAGAACCATTCAGAGTGGGTGACATACATATTTTCTATATATTCTCTATATATTTAAATAAACACAATTTTATATAGAAACAATTTATGTGTGATAGATGGCAATAGAAATTATATTCTGAAACTTCGGAACCCAGAACACCAACCACCTAGAAGAGTCAACTGAGGCATGAAAACACAACTAGGCTATGGAAAAAGCATCCTTATCATGAAAGTTACTCATCCCAGTTAAAACAAGAATCCTTCTGATACTATCAATAATAAAGTATTCATTAAAACATAAATATAAAAATAAACTACAATGCTATACCTTACAGCTTAAATGGTTTCTCTAAAAGAGACAAAGTCTTCTGCAGAGTCCTGATGGGACTGAATAAATATTTGCTCCCTATCTGATTGCATAATATCCCTTGGCAAATAATCTCATATACTACTGTACATCAGGAAATGCACAATAACCTGGACATGATACAGCTGCAGGGCATAGCAATTAAATACTAATTTGATTATTTTAGATTCAATTGGGTTACCTATACCCAACTTGAATGTAAGTTACATTTCTTGATTACTTTTTACTACAATTGTAGTAAAATGTGAACATATTTCATGGTGGCTTTTATAGCATGGTAAGGCAATATGGGATATGCAGAGGGTAGCAGACAAAGAGGTGTTCAGTGCAGGCGACGGTAAAGTCCACCCGCAGTGATCCGATAGTCTACGAAGTCTCATCAGAAGTGCGAAAGGATGCGCTTTTCTTGGGGGGTTTTCTCCACCCAATCAGTAGTACCTGTGGAAGGAGATCCTAACCGGGTAAGAGATGAAGATGAGCTAGGTGGGAGAGACGGATCTGCAGAAAAGAAACTGAGGCGGTTTGGATGGTGCACGAGAGGGCATGCCAGGGGCTCTTAGTCAGAAAACGAACGCGATCGGAAGCAAAGGAACGCGTAGCCGCAGCTTGGCACGGCAGACAGAAACCAGCTGCCTCCGGAGGCGTGGGAAAGAAGGACGGGACTGCCGCCACGCTGGAGCCCAAACAGAGTGGCTGCCTTTGCGCTCAGCTGGGACGGAATTGGCCAAGCTGCCCTGCTTCGTGGCTGCGGTGGGACGGGCGATGGGAAAAGCCGTCGATGAAACGTCTCGCCGAGGCAGGGGATGGCGGGCACCGGCTGTTCTCATTCCAAGCAGCCGAAAGGACCTCGGCTTTCTGCTTAAGCTTCGGCTCCTACCTACCTCTTATAGGTGCCTTCCCTGCTCAAGGCTAGGATCCCGCGCCGCTCGGCCAGCGCCGCCGTTTCCACCAGGCAGCTGCTCGTTCCCGCCCTCCCTTCCCGGCTCGTGGTTTTCGGCTTTCTGTTCCGCCGCCGCGGCGCGAGCATTAACTTGAGCCAGCCTCGTTGACTCGCACGGCGAGCTTCGCTTCTTCCTCCCTTCCATTGGTCGTTTCCCAAAGTCCTCGACAGCGCCCCCTAGGCTTCATCCACGCCCGTGGCAAAGAATGACGTATTCCCCCGCGATTCCCTTTCTCTTGATTTTGTCGGAGATTCCCCGCGCGGACGAAAGGGGAGGCGTGTTACGCCTAGATTGGTCCGCACGGGGCCTTGTCTGCTAAGGCTAAAGTTCCTGCCTTACGACTCGTCATTGCTGAGGACGCTGGCGTTTTTTTTTAAATTGAATATTTTTGCATACAGTACTTTCATCTTTGACTCAGGCCGCCCTGCGCTGAAGAAGTGGGCGGAGAAAGAAAGATGAAAACGTGGACAAAAATTGGATGACAAAAACCTGGCGCTAAACGGTTCAAATTTTATTAAGATTGTCAAAATACAAAATACAAAAATGCAAACAGACATGAAAATAATGGGAAAATAGGGGACGAAAAGGAAGAGGAAAAGGTGTGGAGAAAAGGGGAAAGGAAAAATAAAAGCACTTTTGGTGCAATAAAATAAAGTAATAGTAATAACATACAACCTCAACTTTTTACTTTCACATATAAAAGCCATTTCTACCTATAACAACAGACCTATCCAGTCAGCAAAACCCAAAACCAAAGCTTCGTTTTCATTTAAGTATAATCTTTATTGTCATTGTACTTAAATACAAAGGAATTTCAAGCACAATGTCCAAAAGAGTTGCCAAGTAAAAACAAAATTAATTGTATTTTTTTCCTTAAAGCAATCAATTTCACCATCTCTGATAAATTCCAACTTTTGCAGACATTGTGGGAATCGAGTATCCTTCCATTTTTGTGCATGGAGTATTCTTGCTGCTATCAGAATATATAACATCAAAAGTTCTTTTTCCCCCAAGTTCTTTATCCACTAAGCCCAAAAGGAAAATTTCAGCTTTTACCTTTATATTCACTTTAAGAATCTTCTTTATTAAGAGTGACTACTTTGGTTTATATAAATGGTAAAATGTTTCTTCCTTACATTAACATTTCCAACATTCATTTTAAGGTAGGACATAAAGTGAGATTTGGACAAAAGAGTGAGATGAACAGTATAGGGTTTCCTGCCTAGGCAGGGGGTTGGACAGTAGGACCACCAGGGTCCCTTCCAACTCTACTATTGTATTGCATTGTAAAGTAAAATACATTTTCTGAGTCTTGTAGAAAAACAGAAAGCTTAAACCCACACCTTCAGTCAACCACATATTCTTTGCCGGAAACTTAGAACAGCTTCTTTGCAAGTTGTCTGCAACCTCAATCTACAAAGGGGATGTTTATCCGCTTCTCTGCAAAGTAACAGCAGCCTAAATTAAATGACCAATTAACACTGGAATAGCATATTTCCGTGTTTTGCTGTTTTTGAGAAACTTATAAGAGAGTGCTTCTTCACAAGAGGATGTTCAAATGGCTGTCTCAGTGCCTATCTTGCACTGAAGCTTGGTACAATAAATAATTTCCTGCAACATCTAGAAGTCTTTATACATTCTTAACCATTTATCCAGTGTTAGGTAACAATGATACGTCAAATTATTTAAAAATTCTTATAAATTATAATTTAATTTACATTTAAAATATTTTGTCCACGTGTTTTCTTGTTCAAGCATTATATCAAAAATTATTTGCCCACTGAATTATATATTGCTTCACATACTGATTTTCCAAGTTCAATTTTAATAACAATTTATAAACCTTAGAGATAATAAGTTCATTTTACCACACAATAGTTTCCAGTTCATTTTTTTTTACAAAATCAAATCCATAGCTTTTTTAAAATCTAACTTAAACCTTTCTTTCAATTGTAAATATGTAAACCAATGACAAACACATCCTTCTAATTCCCTCTTTTGGATAGGGTCACCATAATTTTAAAAAATATTTGACTATAAACCCACTAATCTAGCCTTGTCACCATTTCTATTTTTTTTTTAAAGCTTCCGGGGATGACGCCCAAAGAACATCTTTGCAAAGAAAAGTACATTACATTTATTCCAAACTCTATTTATTCCAAAGTCTTAGAATGGCATGTCTAACAAAGTGGTTGGTTGAAATCAATATTTACTTTAATCTTATTATATTATAAATAGGGATGCCATTCAACTCTTAATTAATGGCCCTCCTGCTCAAGTAATATCTTATTTTGGAGAGTCACCCATTCTTTGTTTTAGCCAGGCGAAACAACAAGTATCAAAGTACAATTTCAAATCTTGTAAACCCAAACCTCCTCTTTCCTTAGCATATTGCAATAATTTGTATCTAATTCTTGTTTTTTCCATTGCCATATAAACTTAGAGATGTTCGTTTGCCATTGTTTAAATGGAATATAAGTTATAAGTAATGGTAAAGCTTCAAATAGGAATAGCATCTTTGATAAAGCATTCATCTTAATTAGAGCTTTTACCTAATAAAGATAGTTGCAATTTATCGCATCTTAATAGATCTTTGTTTTTTCCATTGTAAACATTTTATTAAGTTATAAGATAACATACAAAAGTAAATAGGAAAGCAGTGGGGGGAAGAGAAGTGAGAGAAAGGTGGGGAAAAGAAAAAAAGTGCTGACTTACTATGTCCTCTATTGCAGTAGAATAAGACATCAACATCAAACCAAAACTTTTTGCTTTTTCATAATATTATAAACTAGCCATTTCTATAAGCAGAGGTGGTATTCAGCAGGTTCTCACCAGTTCTGGAGAACTGGTAGCAGAAATGTTAAGTAGTTCAGAGAACCAGTAAATACCACCTCTGACTGGCCCTGCACCCCATCTATTCTCTGCCTCCCGAGTCCCAGCTGATGGGAAGAGAATGGGGATTTTACGTATCCTTTCTCTGACATGTCCACCAAGCCACACCCACAGAACTGGTAGTAAATATTTTTTGAACCCCACCACTGTCTATAAGCATCTATCAATCTGATCGATAAAACCCAAAATCAGAGTTTCATTTTTGTTTAACCTCAAGCACAAGTTCAGAAGCGGTCTTCATGTGGAAACAAAAGTACTTATATTCTTTTCTTTAATAAAAATAGTCAATTTAGTCATTTCTACCAATTCCAGCAGCTTCTGCAACCATTCATCCATAGTGGGAATCGAAGCTTAATAGACGTTAATATCACTCCAAAGAGGCACAAAATTATTTTGAAATAGTTTAGAATTTGTATTTGTCAGTGTAACTCCCACTATTTTACCTTTTTCTCCTTTTTAAAACCTGACTTTTTTGCCAATATTTCATGATTCTGAGAGGTCGTATTCTTAACAAGAAACATCATTTTTGTTTATTTATTTAAAACTTGCTAAAGCTCCATACTCATTTTCTTTCTTCATGAAATATTCTATGCTGGTTTTGGGGCATCCTTGCCTCATGCATTTTTGTATTTCACATAGTTTAGTTAATTCTCCATTAATACTAATCTTTGCTTGCTTGTAACATGTAGAACACTTTAACCTTTTGAATAAATTTTACCCCCAAAGCCTTGTCTTCCAGAACTTTGAACATAAAAATCCAATTTAAGTTATCAAATGCCTTCTCTGCATCCAAAAATATTAAAGCTGCTTGTTTCTCATTGTAAATATTCAATAATTCTCAGAACAGTCCTTATATTGTCTCAACTGTCTTTTTGGCAAAAAGCCAGATTGAACTTCATGAATATATGATTATAAAACTTTCTTCAATCTTTGTCCCAAAATTGCAACAAAAGGTTTGTAGCCATTATTTAATAATGAAATTATAGTTTTTCAGGACATCTTGACTCTCTTTTAGTAATAAAGCAATATTGGCTTCTTTCCAAGTTTGAGGCATCTTTGTTCCCTATAATACTCCATTCATTATATCTTTTATTGTTGATCGTCCTAACATTTATAATATTGACTTGTAAGACCATCTGGACTTGGAGCTTTTCCTATTTTCATTTTTTAATAGCTTCTGATATTTTAAAAGAAGTTACTAAATAATCTAAGTGATCTCTGAGCTTTTGAAAGTTTGGGGAAATGTTATTTTTGCAGATAATTATCTATTTTATACATATCAATTTCCTGTTTCTTGTAAAGATTGGCATAAAAATTGTGAAATAACTTTTTAATAAGATCATTAACTGTTATTACATTGTCATCTTCATGGATTTTCTCAGTTATTGTGTTTTCTCTTTCATTTCTTAATTTATATTCCAGTCATCTTCCTGGTTTATTTGCAAACTCAAAATGTTTTTGTTTTATATAATTCAGTTTAATTTCTATTTCTTGAACTGTTAACCTAGACAATTGTTGATGTAACAGTTTAATTTAATGTAAGGCAAGGTGACCAGACGTCCCGATTTCAGCAGGACAGTCACTATTTATAACAATTTGTCCCGTGTCCTGGGGCGTTTTTAAAAAGTCCCGATTTTCTTCATGTTCATGTTGAAAGCCCAGTGGATTTGCTTAAGAAATCCTAAACGGGGCAAGACAAAAGACACTCTATCTAACCTCTCTCTCTCTGTCTCAGTACTTTCATTGAAGATATTAAAACTTTAAAGCAAGAAAACGGACACCCCCTGCCCCTTTTACTCACTTTTATAAGAAAAGATGACCCAGTACCATAGAGCTCCAGGAAATACTTGGCTAGAGGGGTAGCGAGTGTTCCTTCCTGGATTTTCCAGAGGGGAGGGGCACGGAGGTTGGAGGTCGGCTCGTGTGGAAAAAATGGTGGCAAAGTTTCTTTGAAAAATATTTCCCTGACTAATTTCACCATTTTAATTTGCTCAGTTCTACATCTACATCATTCTGGATTGACTTGGAGTGCTCACTTGTGCCTGCTGGTAAGTGAGCTGGGTTTTTTTCTTTTATTTTTTTAATGTATTTTAAAATAATATTTTATTTATTGTGCATAGGATTTTTTAAAATAGTTTTATTCTGTGTGGATTCTTTTTTAAAATTGTCTTAGACTATTTAAAAAAAGATTCTATCCAAAATAAATTGAAGTGAAACCATTTTTAAAAATTCTATGCACAATACTTTGAAATGTTTTACTTCAATTTATTCTGTGTGGATTCTTTTTTTAAATTGTCTTAGACTATTTAAAAAAAGATTCTATCCAAAATACAAAATACCAGCTGCAGTTATTCACTTAAGAACTGTGGCAAGAAAGGTGGTATAGTGACCAAAGTTACAATGGCATTGAAAAAAGTGACTGATGACCAGTTTTCACACTTAGCAACCATTTCCACACTTAGCGACGGTTGCAGCATCCTCATGGCCACGTGATCAAAATTTTGATGTTTAGCAACAGTTACAATTTTTATTTGCAAGACTTAGACATACCATATCAATTCTTGAAAAAGATGTATGTTACTTCTTAGATACAATTTTTTCTACATTTACCTTTTTTCTCTATCACAGCTTGATTCCCCTGCCTTTGTCTTTTTTTGAAACAACATTATTTGTGAAGCTCTGTGACTTTAAGATGGCAATGAGGGAAGGTGTTCCTGTAACTGAGCTAAAGTAAGGAAGCTGGAAACTACTATGGAAACCACTTCAAAAATTTAAGGACTTAAGTGTCTTAGAGGTTTTATTTATTTTAAGCTCTCTTTGTTGAACCTCTTCCGTTTTAGAATAAAGACTCATTAAATGGTGCTTTTAAAATGTGAGGAAGGTAAAAAAGTTCCAATTTTACTTGCTGCTGATTGAATAAGAATTAACATCAGACTTAAAGTTATTTGACTTTGAAAGGATATTTGACCACAAGAGGGATCATAGAATCTGACCTTTACTTATAAATTATATTGTAGTTCTGTAGTGGTGCTAATTGGCCACCCAGCCAGACTGTAATATTATTAATATTACTAAATTAAATGGATTTTCTTTTTTAATCTTTAAACCTTAGTGTTATCTTGGGAGATCTGACAATGACAACTTTAAAAAAAGAGAAGAGGATCAGGGAATTGGAACCCCTAAGAGCTTTTTGGAATAATATAAAAGTAAAACAAATGAAGCAATCCAGGGAGCAAAGCTTGAACTAAAAATTGAGGCACTCTGTAAAGAGATACATCACTTAACTGGAGATGTTAAACAGATAAAGGATAGAGTAAACTTCCTGGGACATAAATTGGAGAAGAAGGATGTCCAGTATGAAGCTGAATAGGATGAAATAACTCTCTTGGAACTACTTAAGTTGTTACCAGAGTTGCTGGTTAAGCAATTCCAGTTAAGATTTTGAATGGTTTGTGAAATGTCTAGGGAGGATATTCGATAAAAATGATTAAATCTTTGGCTCATTTAATTAATTGAAAAGAAAACAAATTAGAATCCAAAGTGGACAAAATATATAAACTTCAGATATGTCACCACGAGAAAACCAGCAAGAGATGTTTTACTTACTTTATAAGAACGAGAGATTACATTTTGGATTGCCACACTAAATTAAGAATGGAAAATGTGGATATAATTGTTTTAAAGGCAATTTCTGTCAAAATTTTGGGGAAGAGAAAAGATTACTTTTTCCTATTAGATATCTTGAAGAAGAGAAAAATTCCATTTTACTGAGACAAACTTGAAATAATGATATTTTCATACCAAGAAGAGTCAGATTAAACTCCACAGAGAAACCCCCAGGAGTTCTTGATTAAACATAAACTAATATTGGACCCAGCTGAAGAATGGATGCAGTCAAGCAATTGGAGGCAGATCAATTTCAAAAATCTGATAAAGAAAGGCTGTAGAGAAGACTGTACAGGAACTTGCTACAATTCCAAAGATGGAGGCTAAGTACATAACATAATTACTCTGCCTTAAAGCGGCATGGTGGATCAACAGTTAAGATACTGGGCTTGTCAGCTGAAAAGCTGGCAGCCCAGGTTCGAAACCTGAGTGCCACATGATGGGCTGAACTCCCTTCCTCGCCCTAGCTCCTGCCAGCCTAGCAGTTAGAAAACATGCAAATGTGCGTATATAAATAGGTACCACTTTGGTGGGAAGGTAACTGTGTTTTGGGACATCATGCTATCCACATGATTGTGGAAATGTCTTTCGACAGCACTGGCTCAGTAGACTTGAAACAGATGAGTACTGCCCCCTATAGCTGGCAACCACAAGCGGAGTAAAATCTGCAGGGACTCCTTTATTTTTTACTTTTACTGTACCTTACCTTCATTTTGATACAGGAGAAATTCACAGGTTGCACACCATATGCAGGCAGTTATGTCATCGTTATCTGCCATGGCAAATTTTATGATGCCTCTAGACCATTTGTTCTTTGATAAAATATGTTAGCCAATGAATAAACCCCTGCTGGCAGCAATATCAATAAGACTCATCATCTCTTTTACTGGCACTACAAAAATAGCTCTCGGAAAATAATGGAATGTTACACGATTGCAGAACCTGATTGAAAAGAACCAATAGCAACCTGAGAGCTGTTTGTGAGCAAACCATGCAGAAGTGAATGTTGAAAAAGACAGTTCCGGGGCACTACCACCTGGGGAATACTGCTGTTTGGTCTGTGTGTATGTGTAGGCATAAATATATGCATTTTCTGGAATATAAATTAACTGCTTCTTATGCTTCATCCCAGAGTCTACAGTGTCTGCCATGGGCCAGTTAATGATTGGAAAATCCTAGCCTGACATGGTGACCTTATATAATGGTATCACTGCAGGAAATCAAATAACGTAAGCAGGCTTTGTCATCAACATAGATAACAGGGCTAAAGGAAATGCAAATATCTTCTTCTGAAATGGCAGCATTGCAAGAGAATGAAGGATAAAATTTTGAAATACATTTCCTTGCATTCAGTCAGCTATTAAGAATTGTTTTCCTGAAATAAAAGGTATAGTTTCTATCCATATTCCTTTTCTCTTCGGATGCTAAATAGACCCAAATATTATTTGTCAGAATTTGCTACATATTAATGTCAACCTGATCACCTATGCAATTATCTCTCATACTACATGGATGAAATAATATATCAAAATGAGCAGCTTCTGCATGAAAAGAGCAGGTGCTTAATGGTCTGACCTGGGTTAAGAGAATTATAACAGCTGAATAGAAAATGTTTCAGTTTTGTTTCTCTCAAAGAACTACAATAGGTTTGTTGTTTTTGAGTGTTTTGGCTAAGATTAAGTGTAGTAAAAGTGATCAATACCTTACGGAAAGTTCTCTGTTGGAAAGCCAGAGTCAGTTATTTATAGCAGAAATCAGTTATTTCACAGCGAGTATTGACCAACATTGTTATGGATGGCTCTGTAATTCCTGCTTAGGCAGATTGTAAAAAAGATCATTATGTACACAAAATGAAAACTATTTTTTGAGGTGCCTTTGTAGGTGAAAAGTACTACCTGCAAAACAAACTCTTTAGCAATAACAAAAGTTAAACTTCCACAGTTTGTTCCCCAAAGTCTGGATAAAACTCTCTCATTTAACAACAGAAATGTTGGGCTCAATCATGGTCGTAAGTCGAAGACTAACTGTACTGTAGTTGGTTGGTTGTTCATAGTCTTCAGTACACTTTTTCTTTTTTGTCTCATGTTAGCATATTTGTTTTCTTGATTCACATATTTAAATTTCTTCTCATCTTCATTTCTTGTTCACAGGTAGTTTTAGGGGACTGACTTTTGCCAGTTGGGGACTTCCAAATGTTCCTTTTCTCTCTTTCATCTCCCCTTCCTTTCCCCTTTTCCTACACTCCATGATAGAATCAATTTTTAAAGAAACATTTCCTTACCTAAACAGAGAATCAGAATGGCTAGGCAAAATAAGCAGTGGGAGCAGGAGCAACTTCCAACTTCCTGCCAAATTTCTTATTGAGTTTCCTTGTGGGACATTGGCAGGGAGCATTAGAAATTCCTTCCTTCCTTCCTTCCTTCCTTCCTTCCTTCCTTCCTTCCTTCCCCAATAGGAAGAAATGACTGCTGGGTGGGACAGAGACCAATGGGTAGGAAGACTAGATGGAAAACTGTCACAGAATGTTTAAAGTGAAGATCACATGACCACACCACCAACCCAGCAGTGCTGCATCAGTTGGTAGCACAGAAGCAGTGACAACTTCCCCAAATTTGATTTCCTCGGGAGTTATGGACCCAGATTTTGTACGCATTCAGTAAATTAGCCATTTGAGGTACGAGACAGCACACCATTCAAAGTGGCCAGAACATACCAGTTCGGAGTTGCCACACAAGCATAGAGGGAAGGAGGTGCAAAATTTCATAAATATATTGGTTGTGATATGTACATTATCAAGCACTTTTCCTTCCTTTCCTATATCCTGTGCCCTGTCAAGCCTTGAAGAAGAGATATAAGAATTCACTTTCATTTTCAACAGATGGTGCTTTTTAATTTGACTTTATACCTGTCATGCTAATATTTATGGGTGAGGCCTGCAGCAGTTTCTTTTCATATAAATGGCCATGAGTTTTCATTGTAACCAAAGATAAATTTGCCTCAAGTTTTTCTCCACTATGCTGTGTTGTTTTGCTTGGCATCAATAATGGAAATAGTTTTCCATTGTCTCCTTCTCCAAGCCTATAACTCTGGGTTTTCTATGAGGTTTTCAATGTGGTCTGATGTTGCTTTTTCTTTTTTAAATCAGCCTAGATGCTGGCCAAGATGCTGCCACCTGATTGACCAAAAGTTTCTGAACTGAGGTACATTTTGCTGGCTGCAATATATTGCATTATTTTGCTATAGCACTTTATTAAAGAATAATGTTGTTGCATTGTAGAAGAAGTCATTATCTCTTTATTATTATTATTATTTATATATATATATATATATATATATATATATATATATATATATATATATATATATATATATATATATATATATATATACATACATACATACATACATACATACATACATACATATACATATACATATACATATACATATACATATACATATACATATACACATACATACATACATACATACATACATATACATATACATATACATACATACATACATACATATATATCCACTCATCTTATAGAATATAATCCTAGGCAACTAGCAATAATGATACCACTATAAATATATAAAAATAAATAAAAACAAAAACCATAAACTAATATTTTCTTTAAAAAATAATATTGTGACTGTATTTAATATTTTGGGACATTCATATTCTTTACAACTACATTCCTATAATTTGGAAACCAATAGCTGGCTTAAAATGCATTTATTAATATTGGCCCGAGTGAATTGAAGACCTGATATTAGTTGCAATTTTTGAATGAGATGCTTATAGTACATGCATAGATTAGGTAAATTATTATTTACTTCAATAATAATTTACACACAAAGATGTTTATGACATTTACAACACGAAGTTTTAAATGTGTTTGTGTGCATGTGTTTTGTTTCCATGTTTCCTTTTGTTCTTTTTTTGTTTGTTTGTTCAGTGCAATACAGCCCAGATAAATAAATACCAGAAAGGATAAATGTAGGAAGGCAAACAGGTAGGGACAGGTGATGGAACAAGTGAGAACATAGACTGAGGAAGCAAAAGCAGGGAAGTAGCCCCTGAGTCAGGGACAGAAAAATACTGTTTGCAGTAGAGAAGGGATAAATTGAGAGGGCAGAGAGAAACAAATGTTAGGGAAATGGAAATGAAATGGATCATTGCACATTTCCCATACATGTTGTTTGCAAACTCAACCAATTGTGGAGGGTTTTTAGAAGAAAAAAAACCTATGACCTGAAACAGTGTTAAAATCAGCATGTATATTTACTGTAGTCTCAATGACCAAATGCATAGGAATGTACCCAAAGTGATCTCTCTGAAAAATTGAAAAACAAAAAGGGAAAGTACAAAAAATGGAAAGAGGAACACACAACTAAGACAGAATATCAGCAGATAGCCAGAATCTGCAAAGATGAAGTCAGGAAAGCAAAAGATCAGAATGAACAAAAACTTGCAACAAAAGTCAAAGATAATTAAAAAAAAGTTTCTTCCAACATATAAATAACAAGAAAAAAAAAAATCAAGGAAACAGTCAGTCCACTAAAGAGAGAAGATGGCAAGGAAGTAACAGGCAACAGAGAGAAACTAGCAGCCAGCATAGGTTTGTTAAAAACAGATCATGCCGAACCAGTTATTTCATTCTTCAACATAATGACTAAATTAGTAGACAGTGAAATACTATGGACATAAAATGCTTAGACTTGAGCAAGGCATTCGACAAAGTAGACCACAACCTACTTCTTAGTATGCTAGAAAAAAGTGAGATATATAGTATCACCCCCAGATGGATTCGCAACTGGCTGACAAACTGTACTAAACGAGTAGTCCTTAATGGGTCTAAGTCTACATGGAGTAAAGTAAGCAGTGGGGTACCACAAGGTTCTCTCTTAGGCCCAGTGCTCTTCAATATCTTCAAAGGACCAAGGGAGACATCATAACAGTGTTCCAATATTTGAGGGGCTACCACAGAGAGGAGGCGGTCAAGCTATTTTCCAAATTATATGAAGGTCAGATAAGGAATAATGGATGGAACAAGGAGAGGGTCAACGTGGAAATAAGGAGAAATGTTCTGATAGTGAGAACAACCAACCAATGGAACAGCTTGCATTCAGAAGTTGTGGGAGTTTCATCACTTGAGACTTTCAAGAAGAGATTGGACTGCCATTTGTCAGAAATGGTGTAGGGTCTCCTGTTAATTTGTAATCTTATCTGTAAATTTAAATAGAAAAGCTGCTAGCTTTGAATGCTTTTTGCAGATAGCAGAATATTTTGCTGCAAGGCTGGCCATTTAGGTATAGATAGTTTATATAATTTGGCTTGCTGTTGGCTGATTAATATACAGAGATGCAATTTCCAGGCTCCAGTTTGAAAAATTAACAAATGTATTTGGAATAGAAAGGAGATATTATGAAATGCATCTCCTTTTAAGATGAGCTCTTCCTTTTAGTTTTTGAAAGGCATCAAAATGAAGGCTGCAGCATCACTTAATGCAGTGATTAAATGAGAAAATTATATCTGTCTCAGTAGGTTAAATGGGAGGCTGCAGAATGCCATTTAATTGAAGTGGGATTTGGGTGCACATCAATCTGAAAAAGAATGACCCTGAATATAGAGCCTTGCAGAAGAGGTTTCTTTCTTTCTTCTCTGAAAGGCCACATAGGAATACTCCAGAATATGCAAAGTCTGCAACCCGTGGCTTAATGAAACTGGGAGACAATCAAAAGATGTTTACCCATCATCCTTGTGTTATTCACGAGTTCACAAGCCTGTCAAACACCAAGTTAATTTGCAATCTCCCCCATGTACTTTTGTCCCAAGGAAAGATTAAATTTAGATCTGTATCCTAGCACCAAGCATTACTAGGGGTTGTGAGCAGCTGCCCCAGAGTGAAGAAAATGGAACTCTTTGCTTGCACTTCATTGACATTCATTAAGGTGAACAGAAACCATAGTAGGAACCCATCTCTTTTTGACATTTCAAGCCTTTTACTCAGTCTTCTCTCTGTCATGGAATTTTTGCTGAAGAAAGGAGCACAAGGTATGGAGAAATGGCCAGCTCTTTATTCAACAATCTTTGGGTGTCTGTTTTTCAAGAAAGAGGGACCTGAACAATAGAAAGGCAGATATTCTTATACAGTCCACTAAGAGGTTGAGAGACAGGAAAATGAAGGCATCTGAAAAGGGAGCAAGATTTGGCGACATGAGATAGAAAAATAGAAGAAAATATTTGTAGTTCATGGTTGAACTGTGGGATCCTTTCATGTTCCAAGGAGCTTAGTTGTTTTCTTGCAGAAGTTTCATAACCAAGTTAGTAACATCATCAGTGCTAGTGCTGATAATGTTGCATAGTTTGGTAATGAAACATCTGCAAGAAAATATTGAAGCTTAGAGAGCCCCAAGGACCTCACAAATAAATGTTAAACAAAAGGAAAAAGTATTTTATATTGTACAACAAAAGCCACACTTTTGTAACAAGACAGGCAAGTTAAGGATTCCAGAGTTAAGAAGGATAGAATGGTGAGATAAGCAGGTACATCATTTGATTAGAGTAAACTGCCCATAATTTCCTCATTTACAAGACTTCCTCTTGGAAGCTGCTGCCCCTTGGACAAATCCTTAGACAGACAAATGAGGACATTCAATCTGGGTTGGTCACTGGGACCAAAGGTTTAGTCTTCCAAGCTTTCAGATTTGGGCTGGAGCCTATTCTCAGGGAACTTGTCTCTCACCAAAGAGAGAGAGAGAGAGAGTACTTTCTCTTGCAGTAACAAAATGATGTTTCTCATCAAGATTTTTGCCTTCTAGAACCTGCTTTGATAATTTCCCAGCAGAATAAGGGCTTATAGCTATGTGGAGCAAACTAACATAGCTGCTCTGGTTTTAGAAGCAGTGGTGAGCAGTCCCTTGCACAGATCTAATTGAAAAGGTAGAGCACCTGCCTTCAAAAATGGCTGACAAATTATTTTAGGTCTGTTTTCTGAGAAATAAATTATACTGGGTTCAATGAAATCAGTTACAGCCTCAATTTCTGAATAAACAGCATTAAAAGAAAAAATAAACTTAAGACCCAATATTGATTTGTTTTTCTACAAATGCCATCCATTTCTACAACATGGTCCTTCAATTGCTACAACAGCAAAGAAAAGCAGCACATATTTTTTTTAAAAAAAATCTGCCTTAACATAATAATTTTAACTGATATAAATTATCTTAGTAATTGGAACTATGGATTTTTTAAAAAATTGAAAGGAGGAAACATGACTGGTCATTAAGGGAAATGAATGTAAGAATAAATGAATGTTGCAGAAACATGTATTTATTCTTGTTTATATATCAAACAAGAAAAGGTTTAAGAAATATATGTCAAAATCAAATTCTACAGAAACTAAGCCACAAAATTTTTATTTAAAGTAAGTAAAGCTCCATAAGCTGAATCTAAATCACTTTACTCTGGGAAATATATTCACCTACAGACATTACAATAGCAGCAATAGCATCAGATCTTATAAAATTTTCAACCAAAATTATTGCGAAAAACTGAATTACTGAAACACAGTCTAGTTCCTGTTAAGGGTGCAACCGTGTTGTGATTCGCCAGCAGCCAGTGGAGCCAGCAGCAGATTTGGATAGTGAGGAGGTTGGGGAGTCATATGCCAGTTATCAGCTGCCTTCAGAGTCAGACATCAGTGAGGCAGATGAACAGCTGGAAGCTGTTCCCAGTGCACAGAGTTGCCAGACGAAAGGAACAGCTAAAGAAAAGGGGTCGACTTGGGAGTAAGGCCACAATGAATGTCCCTCCTGGAGGAAATACAAGAGGAGCGAAAGGGAAGTGGAGTTTGCAGGAGACAATTAGTTTGCTTAATTGGTTCGTGACTCTCCCAGACTCCTTGCCAAGTTTTGCAGATATCATCCTGGCAGCTCTCCCAGCCAAATAAGGTCTGTGACTGTAAATCCGCCCTTGAAAGACTTTGCTGGATGTGAATGAGCAGAATTCACAGTAAATTAATAAAAAGGGTTTTTGGTGGGACAAAGAGTTGGCTTCATGCTCTTGGGAAGCCTCAGTCAGAACAATCAGCCACATGCTAATGTTCATCTCAAAGTCAACATTTTTCGCAGACACAAAAAGAATTGATTATAATGTTATAACGAATTGATTATAACATTATAATAGAATAAAATTGCTTCCATCTTGGGACCCAGGAATAAGCTTTTATTTACATTAGTTTAAAACATGTTCTTGGTGAAGAAAATTTATTTCATTATTTTTAAAGAAATCAACCTACTTAGAGTTCCATTTCTGATGGAAATCAGCCACATCTCAGTACATTTCCAGATGGGATCTTTGAAAGGGTCACACATTTGAAGTATGAAAGCCACACGACAGAATCCTTCATCATGGTTCCTTATTTCATTTTCTTTTTTTTAAATAAACACAATTCTAAAACAAAAACAAAAAAGTCTTGTTTTCTACAGTATTTTAAGATTAATTTTTATCCATTTCCATTTGTGTCGATCAGTGCTTACCAAAGAATAACAAGAAAAGTTTTAAAAATAATTCAGTATAAGTATATTATTTAAGAACAATTGAGAACAAAAATATAAGGTAGCTCTTCTTTAAATTCATGATTGCTTTGCTAAATAAAAAAGGGAAACATTAAATACAGAAAGTTGCAAACAGTCACTGAATCTTAAAATCCTAATTGTTCAATATATACTTTAATTGCTGCATGTGATTATTTCAAAGGGAAATTTTAAAATACGTATCAGAGATTTTTATATCCTTTTAACATAACAAGAAATGTAATGACACCATGTGGAATAATGATATTCTAAAAGTGTCTCCTACATTGCAGGCTCTGCATTATTTTTCATATTACGTTTTTTGGCACTATAAAAACCTGTGTGAATAAAACAATTGTATTCATGAAAGATTCATTGTGTTTTCCCTCTTCCCAAGGCGAAATCATTCCTTCTTTTGCTCCGAGATGTAGACTCTGGGCTTTGAATAATTATTCAGGTATGATATGGAAACAAACTTGTATCTTTCTTAAATTAATAATACTAGCAACCAGTGACATGTGGTGAGCTTCATGGCCAGTGAGGCAAGCGCAAAAGCCCCGGCGCAGCCCCGGCGCCACGTCCGCCATAGAGCGGGACCCTCACTGGCCATGAAGCTCACCGCACGTCACTGATCTATAACCACCCTTGGCAGGACTTCCTGCCACCCTCCCTCCACCCAGGACCTCCTGCCATGTCCCTCCACAAGCCCCACCCCGCCCTGCCCCCCTGGGCACCCCTCCCCTGCCCCCAGCCCCAAAGCCCCCCACCCTCCTGGGGGGAGCGCTCACCTGCTGCCAGGGCTGGGGGGCCGCCGCCGCCTCCCTCCGAGCCTGCCACCATGGCCGCCGCATCCACGTGGAACCCCTGAGGCAGCACTGAACGAGCGCCGCTTGAGCTACGTCGGCCAGAGGAGCGCCGAGCCGCCGATGGGTGGAGGCGACGGGCTCCTGAGTGTGTGCAGAGCACCTTTGGGATTGCCGGGGAAGAAGTTGGGGAGCGAGGGTCGCCCGGACCTCGCAGCCTCCCCACAATCGCTCCCGCAGCATCTGCTACTGCTTGGGGACTCTAGCAAAGGAGGAATACAATCAGCGTTTTAGAGTGCCGGCAGGGCTCGGCCACCATTCAACGAAACATGTTTCGCTGAATGGCGACCGAGCTCTAAAGTGCCGGCATGCCTTCCGGGTGGCATGCTGGCACTTTAGACTCTAAAGTACCGGCATGCCTTTAAAGTGCCGGTTTGCCTTCGGGCCAGCCGGCCCAGAAGGCAAGCCAGCACTTTAAAGGCATGCCGGCACTTTAGAGTGCCGGCAGGCAGGGCTCGGCTGCCATTCAGCGAAACATGTTTCGCTGAATGGCGGCCGAGCTCTAAAGTGCCGGCATGCCTTCCGGGCCGGCCGGCCATTCAGCGAAACATGTCCTGGTTTGTGGCCGGGCGGCACACTTGCACTTTAAAGTGCATGCCGCCCGGCCACAAGCCAGGGCATGTTTCGTTCTATGGCACGCCGAGGTGGCATGGCTTTAAAAAATAAAAAAATAATAAAAAAAAAAAAAAATGAAAAATAAAAATAGATGTGCCAGCCCGCACGCCAGCAGAGGCAGGTAAAACACACACACACACTCACACACACACACACAATAAAAACAAATTACAATTACTTACATTACAAATAAATTAAATTCCTCCCCCCCTGCCCCCTCCCTCTAACCTAGATACCTTCCAGCTGCGTGAAAAATGCTAGATTTGGTCTAGCCAGGGCCAGGCAGGCTAGGATAGTTGCTGCTAGAGTCACCACGTGGATGACTCTGCTTAAATGTTTTAAAATAGGCTCTAAACAAAGTGCCCTCTGCAGGAGGAGGCGGGAGAATCACGTGCCTCATTTGCATACAGAATTTTTTGCTTTTTAACCCTTGGTTAACTCTTAAAAGGCGAAAAATTCCTTATGCAAAGGAGGCCCTAACTGCACTAAGGAGACTCAGAGTCACTGTGACTTAGAGTCTGGGAGCAACTACCTTGGCCTTTTTAATTATTTTAAAAATAGTTTCCTTTTCCTCAGGAGACTGGTGAGGCCCCGCCTCCCCTGCCTTAGTGACTGCACATCACTGCTAGCAATGTGTAATTCTTGTCAGGGATACTTTGCTTTGCAGCATGCATGCTGATACTGGTAGGTCAGAAGCTAAGTGACAGACAGAGGTTTGTTGCTCTCCTATATAGTTTTCTTTCCAATTTAATCTACTATTTAAAAGATTATCAGTCTATCTTAGTAGAAATATAAACTGGTTCTTTGCACAGAGTTTTTCTTTTTAAAAAAAAAATAGGCATGCAGTCCTAGGATCACTAGTTGCCTATTCCTGGATTATATTTAAAATAATCAACTATTTAAATAAATGTATTATACTTCAGAAGGATAACACTGCTTGCAAAATAGTAGCTAAACATATTTCACATTTTTTAATTATTTTAAGACTCCTTGGGTGTTTATCCCAATGAAAGGTTGGGTAATTGATAATACACACACACACACACACACACACACACACACACACACACAGTTACACTTACAAGAAGGGAACAAAACACTTGAAATTAACTTGTTATAATTGGATCCTGAATTGGGCAGGCTATATAAGCAGCCATCCATTTTATCTTCTTTAGTCTTTGCTTATTTTATTTTATTATAAAGTGTTTCCAGTTATTCTTCAGCCTTTCAAATGCACATAATGATTAGGTGCATTACTATGATCAGAATAATCATGAAATGTGAAGTGAAAATCATTTTAAAAACCTACATCTAAGTCCTTCTCCACTCCAAAAACAGCAAATGAAATAAACAAGGCAATATAGTAGCCAGTTGAAATGCCCAGATAATCAGCAATAGACTGGGCTGGAAATATCAAAGGACCCATGGTGCCTGTGCCAGCCAAAACGGGCCATGTGCATCCCCCCATCTTTAATCCATTTTGGCCTCCCTGGCTCCCCGAACCCCATTTTAGCCAGTAAAGTGCTGCAGGAGGCTGTTCAGGTCAAAAACGGGGCAGAGAAGGCCGCACATCCCCTATGCCCCATTTTGGCCAACTGGGTGCTGCAGAAGGCATCCGTCCCATATACCTCCCTGCTCTACGCCACTCTACCACCAGCAGCCCATGGAAAACTACAATGCTGATCTGGCCCTTAAAGAAATCCAGCTTGATACCTCTGTTCTACAAGTAAGTATCATGAGATACACAAGCAGATAAAGAACAGATTCTCCCAAAGAATCAAAGACATCAGAAGACACTCATCTTCACTTGCTGACTACCAGGAGTATAATTCTATTTAAAACATAGTAATTATTCCTAGTTGTATACTTCTAACATATCACTGACACTTGATAATATTGTGCAAATGTGGGTTTCCTTTTTCTTTTATAACAAACATTTCTTTCTATGGGTAATATAAAAGTGGCTACATATGATAAGCTTTTTTTCTATAGGTAGGCAGATTTATTGGAATGGAAGTATAATAGTTTGCACTATGCTAGAAAAATGGCTCTTGAACACGTACAGTAGCATCAAGGTAAACAGTTTTTCTTTTCAGGCTCATACAAAACACTGAAGTTTCAGCTTCATGTTTTCCATTACTTTCTATAGATATGAATTATTTAGGTATAATGCATTCATTCTGAATTATAGAATTGACCATTTGAATTCAACTATGTTCATTATCTGTATTATTTATGCAGTTATAATTTCTATTTTATTACTATTATTACATGCATTATTAACTATGCCAGCAGCAGGACATCACAAAATGCAGAATATGTGTTAAGAACCATCTCTGTTATCAGCAGGGAATAATTAAACATATCTTTCAATAACATTTAGCATCCTAATAAATAAAAGATCACTCACGTTAGCAGTTCAGAAGTCTGAATAATGTTCTCTAAGGTGTTAAAAAAAAAAAGCAGAAGTTCATAATTCAAACGGAACTGCTACTCAGCACTATAGTTTGGTGTCAGCAGGCAAATAAAGTTTGGGAAATATATAATTAAGAACCACACCTAAAAGAAAGAAAAGCTTCTAAATATATAGGACAGGGTTATTTAAAGGACACTCCAACATAGAAAATCACCTGTTTGTTAAACTTTATAACAGCAAGCTACAGAGATAACTCTCATGGAAACATGATTATTTTTTTTTGTAAAAGTGAACATTCTTGTGTATTCTGTAATTTGGTAGCTATCCATCAGGAGAAGGCCTAAATAATAACAGTTTATTCACAGTCTGGTAACTATACATTTCATAACCTCTCTAGAATTTCTATAGAACCCATCTAACATACAAAAAAGCCACCTGGTAAAACAAGGAGATATTCTCTTTTCAGTAAATTACATGTCTGGTGTTACATATACACTATTTTGGTAACGGGAAATCCCATGGTACATTCCCAAATCAGTTATTTGCAAATGACACCAACACAGCCTAAGGCCATAATGGCAAACGTATGGCAGATGGAGCCATTTGTCAGGGCACGCGAGGCTTGTCCTGTTAGCTGGCCAGCCCGCATGTGCGCGCTGGCCAGCTGACTTCGGCCTTTTGAGGTCATTTTTCACCCTCTAGAGGCTTCCCTGAAGCCTCAGGAGTGCAAAATACTGTCCCTACAGACAAACCAGAAGTTTGGGAATGGACTTCCGGTTTGCTCGTAGGGCTGGTTTTAGTCCTCCAGAGCGTTCAGGAGCCCTCAGGAGGCTTACCTGAAGGCTCCGGAGGGCGAAAAACAACCCTACGAGCAAACCGGAAGTCATTTCTGGATTGCCCATCGGGCTGGTTTTAGCCCCGTGGAGGCTTCAGGGGCCTCCAGGAGGATTCCCTGAAGACTCTGGAGGACGAAAAACAGCCCTACGGACAAAGCCTCCAGGTGGGAGGCTGTTTTTAACCCTCCCCAGGCTCCTATAAAGCCTCTGGAGCTTGGGGAGGGCGAAAAAAGCATGCAAAAAATTGGGGAGAACACTGGTCGTGCGCACATGCATGCTGTGGTCGTGCGCATAGCATTATGGGTGTGACACACCCGCGTATGACCCCCTCTGTGCTCCCCCTGCTTTTGGCACACAAGGCAAAAAAGGTTCACCATCACAGGCCTAAGATCAAAGCCTTCTTTACTTTGGAGCCTCTAGTTACAGTATGTTACTAGTAACAGATACAGACTTTTGTTAAATGGGCACTTATCTCCATGTCAAGCAAATCGAGTTCTTATAGACTTGCATTAACTTTATATCTAACAACAAGTTTCTAGCATGGCTAAAAAAGAAATGCAGCTTTGTGGATGTCTGTAGGAGTTTATGATGAACATCAAAGAATGTCAAGAAGAGGAAAGTTGAGTTTAGCTAATGAAAGTCATTATCCTAGGAACTAAGCCATCAGTAGTTTTGGAAATGTGAATGAAAGGGAAAGGGAAACAGTAAAAATAAATAGGCTGATTATAAATAAATTAAAGAATTTAACTATCACTAATACTCTCCAGATAGTTCCTGGAAAGTTACCTCTACACAGCCAGAAAGGCAAATGGGTGTCATCTTTTCTTTTATTGCATTGGAATCCAGATTGATCATAGAAAGGCTACCAACTTCCATTATTATAAGAAACCTCTCCCAATATAATTTGTTTTTCTTATTCAGAAAATCCGTGTTGTTGTTATTAGCAGGAATTCTTCCCTCATCCTATCCATCGACCATGGTATCCTTCTGCGACGACTGCGGGAGGTGGGAGTGGGAGGCACCGTGTTGCGGTGGTTCTCCTCCTACCTCTCGGACAGGTCGCAGTCGGTGTTAGTGGGGGGGGCAGAGATCGACCCCTAGGCCCCTAACATATGGGGTGCCTCAGGGTTCAGTCTTATCCCCCCTACTATTCAACATCTACATGAAACCGCTGGGAGAGATCATCCGCAGGCACGGGATAAGATACCATCAATATGCGGACGATACACAGTTGTATCTGTCCGCCCCGTGCCAACTCAATGAAGCGACAGACGTGATGAACCGAGGCCTTGAGGCCGTTATGGACTGGATGAGGGCTAACAAGCTTGTACTCAACCCAGAAAAGACCGAGTGGCTGTTGTGCTTCCCTCCCAAAGATTCGACCAATATTCCATCACTCAGGCTGGGGGGTCAAATTTTACACCCCTCAGAGAGGGTTCGCAACTTGGGTGTCCTCCTGGATCCACAGCTATCCTTTGACCACCACCTGACGGCTGTGACCAGGGGGGCATTTGCCTAGGTTCGCCTGGTGCGCCAGTTGCGACCCTACCTGAATCGGGAGGCTCTCACAACAGTCACTCGGGCCCTTGTGACCTCTAGGCTGGAATACTGCAATGTGCTCTACATGGGGCTGCCCTTGAAGAGCATCCGGCGACTTCAGCTAGTCCAGAACGCGGCCGCGCGAGTGATTGTGGGTGCACCTCGGTTCACCCACATAACACCTATCCTCCGCGAGCTGCGCTGGCTACCTGTCGATCTCCGGGTGCGCTTCAAGGTGCTATTAGTCACCCATAAAGCCCTTCATGGTAGTGGATCTGCGTACTTGAGAGACCGCCTTCTGCCAATTACCTCCCTGCGACCAATTAGATCTCATAGATTAGGCCTCCTCCGAATTCCATCTGCCAGCCAGTGCCGGCTGGCAACTACAAGGAGGAGGGCCTTTTCAGTAGTAGCTCCGACCCTTTGGAACGAGCTCCCCGTGGAGATTCGTACTCTCACCACCGTCCAGGCCTTCCGCATAGCCCTTAAGACCTGGCTAGCCCGTCAGGCCTGGGGACAAAGATAGCCGCCCCTCCCGAATGATGAATGAATGTTGCCTATTATTTTTACTTATGTGTGTCTACGTTATTGTTTGTATTCCCCTTCCTGATTTTATTGTGAGCCGCCCTCAGTCCCCTCAGGGAAAAGGGCGGCCTATAAATGTTAATAAACTCAAACTCAAACTCAAACTAAAGAATTGATTAAATACTTAACAATAGCTCTGCTTATTGGTTTATGTCTATGGAGAGTCTCAGTCATCCAGGTAATGGTTCGGTGGTGGGATTCAAATTTTTTTACTGCTGGTTCTATGGTCGTGGCTTGGTGGGCGTGGTATGGTTTGGTGGGCGTGGCTTGGTGGGCATGGCAGGGGAAGGATATTGTAAAATCTTCATTCCCTCTTCACTCCAGGGAAAGGTTCCCATTCCCTCCCGATCAGCTGGGTCTCAGGAGGCAGAGAATAGATGGGAACGGAGCCAGTCAGAGGTGGTATTTACTGGTTCTCTGAACTGCTCAAAATTTCCGCTACTGGTTCTCCAGTACTGGTCAGAATCTGCTGAATACCACCTCTGTAATGATTGTCTTAAAGGTGCTTTTTTCAGAAAGCAACTAGACTTTGTTTTTTGAAGATGTTCCACTTCTGATCCAAGAAGCTTCTTGGATGAGAAGCGAAACATCCTCAAGGAAAAATATAGTTGCCTTTTGAAAAAGCATCTTTGAGTTTTACATATGTAACTGGTGGTTTAGCCCAATATCACACACTGTATTATGAGAACTCCGACAGTTCCTAACTAGAAAGGCATGCTGACCAGGAATTCTGAAAATTTTACTTTAGTACATTCATTTTTATATAAATAAGATTTAAGGTAAATATACTGACCATGTTTAGATTCTCTACTTAGAGAGTGTAATTATAATCTGGAGGGGGGGGGAAAACAACTTCAAGAAAACATTTTACATTTTAAATCTCTTTCTCTTTATATTTTTCTCTGATTTATCCTACTTTACTTTAGTCTCTTCTTATTTAATACAAGCAAGCCAGAAATTGAAATAAACCACCTTTGTATTGCAACATCTGTTTAGATTTAGTGCAATTTGAAAGTAGAAATATTAACAGTTTAGATAAGCAACATTGTATCATACATTTAGTAAAGGAACACAAGCTCCCTCTGGCAGCAATATGTAGTATTGATCAAGATTGCTCTTCCAAGGAAAAATTAATGCTGTAAGAGCTACAAAAGCTATGAAAGAAATACTGAAAATCCATTGATGTACTGGAAAATATGAAGATTTCATAAACTTTTCATTGACAAAGCAAGCTCCTTTATTTCCAAACAAGAAACTCTCTTTCAAATGGCCACCTCATTAAAAAAATACGTCCTCTTTAGTGATGAACGTAGTTTTCTATTCTCTATATAGTGAAAAAATAAATCAGTAAAAAGTAGTGAACCATTGTTTTTTAAATTGCTATTACTGTTACTATCATTATTTCTTAGGCAAAGGAGATCGACATATTTCAATTCATCCCCAAAGAATCTACATTTACAAACCCCACACTACAGAATATCTTCTGTTTCAGTCTGTTTCAGCATCTTCTATGGAGCAGGGAGGGTTTGCCAGCACAATTAGGTTCATGATTATCCATTTGATTTCTGAAAAGAACAAAGTAAGGAGATGCGGTAGACTAATATGTTTGAAAATACCGGTACATTCCATAACTAAAATGTGGATAATATGTTTTTTTTTCTTTCACTGATGTCTAAATGAATTACACTGAATTACTGGGTGAAAATTAGATTATATAAATTTCACTAGAGAATAACCAAATGACAATGGGGGGAAAAACACATCCCAGATATCAGTTTCCCTAAAAAGCTTGCAAGCAAGAAAAGCTAACATTTTTAAATGATGAAACAGTTCATCAAACACACAAGAATAAAAAAAATATTAATTATTTAAATATATAAAAGATTTTAGTTCAAAATTGGACTATATGTGAACAGAACATGATAGCAAGTAGAGATTATAACAATCCACCAATTAAAAAAATGTCAATTTTGCAGTGCCCATTTCTTCAATTACAAGATATGTGTCCATCTTGTAAATAGAGATAGTACGGAATTGTATTATGCTGTTTGCCATGTATGTATTCATCAGCAATTGTATTTCCCCAAATTACTGCCATTAATATGCTATATTGTGCATGCAAAGGGCTGCAGTAAAGATCCTTCCCATTTTCCTTTTATATTAGTAACTTATACAATTTTCAGTCATGTAATTTGGACTAGTTTATTTTTACATTTCATGTAGAGAAGTGGAGCAGATGTAGCACTGCTGAGGAAATAATTCCATTTTATTTTATTCATAAGTAGCAATGTTATTAAAGTGTGTTAGCTTGTCAGGCAAACAGTGGTCTTAGTGACTAGCGCATTGCAAGACAACAATACATTGTTTGTTACATATTGTATGATGTATAAATCACAAATACGCCTGTACAGGGAAATGAGAATAAATTTGAGGGAGAGTTGGAGGAGTTGTAACCAAGACAATAGTCAGATAAAAGAAATCTCATTTGAAAGCAGGAATGGAGTTTTATAAAATATCTCAGACTTCACCCTATCTAGTTCTTCTTAGGAAAAGAGCAGCAAGGTCCATTCAAACTTACAAGGTTTTGTTATTGTAACCCTATAATAAAGTAGTTTTAGTATTCATGACTTTGGTGTTCAAGTCTGAAATGCATCTATATCAAAGATGAAAGTATGCTGAAGAGCTTTGGTGGTGAGGGGTGGACAGGTTAAAAAATAAAAGAATAGCAGCAGCAGCAAGCAACGAGGCAGAGATTGAGTTATGTTGAACAAAGCACAACAACACTATACTGGAGGTTCACAGTTGTTTAAAAACTGAAATGTATTATTTTCATTCACTTCTCCTTTTTTTAATTCCTTCTTGATCACTTATGTCCATTAATATTTGTTTTATTTTTATTGCTTTACAACTTGTCTCTTACACTTCTACTTTTACCACCTCTGCTTTCACTTTCTATCTCTATCCCTCTCCCCTTTCCAAAATCACTTGTTCTGCTTTCTGCTTTCTCTTTTTAACTATCTGACTATTAGTTTTCTTAATAGAACAGCAGTTTTTCAGTTGATGCAATACTATTCCTTTCAGCCTTCATTTTTCTTCCAATGGCTACTCTAGAAATTCTTCTCTGAGTGAATGCAACATATATCTGTTGCAAAACTACTTCTTGAGTTGGTCCATCTATGGATTCCATGCAACTGATTTTTTACTGCTTATAATGTTCATAAATGGCTAGTACATTTGGTGACAGGCAAGCAAAGTCACCATCTCAAAAATGATAAAAGGTTTCATTTATTACAAAGAAGTTGAACTGATTTCATCTCCAGTTGTGAATTTTGCTTCATGACTTGCTAAAGATGGTCAATCATATCATTTCTGTAGCTTAATGAAAAAGCAGCTTTAAATAATAAAACAATTAAATACAAATGTCTTTTGTGAAAGTATATGTTATTTGAAGATAGATCTGTTTAAAATTAAAAAAATTTGCCATATGCTTGTGGTATACCTTGATTGAAATGGCTGTGTAAAAAAATAGCTTCAAATAGCTGTAGGAGTACAATTCAAAACAATAGTACTCCCATTTGTGTGGTTGAATCTAATTAAAATATAAGGCATGTATTGGAATATCTCTGCCAAAATTATTTTACACTAGCTTTTTTTAAAAACAGTTATTAATGCATAACAAACAGTATATAATAATCAATAAATATCTCGTTATAATAAACATGGAAAAGATTTCTCCTCTTAACTGGGATTTCTACCATTGCCATGAAATCATACAGGTTAATCTGTCTGGAACCGAATGTTGGTTGGAGAACTTGTTCTGCAAAGTCAAACGCAAACAGCCTGAAGCCATATGTCTCAATCAATTTATTGCATAAACATTACATAACAAGGGACTAGTTCCTATCCTTCCTCCCAGCCAAAAGCAAGAGGTCTGATCCCATTGCACAACATAAGTACAAGATAAAGGTGCAAGAATTGGCTGCAAAGGCTGTTGCTAAAATTTCTTCTTAAAGACTATAATTATTGCAATAAACTTACTTATCAAAGGCCTGTGTGAGTCGCACTTTTAATATTAGCCAAGCAAATGATAGTTGGAAAACTAGATTTAACCAAAGGTAAAATTATATTTAAACAGTTCCTGAAAGGAAAGTTAATGTGGTTATTATTTCATATCAGAATATTTTATCCTTAATTGTCAGTTAGTGATAGTCCTCATGTGTGTTTCCTGAAGTACTAGAACATCAACTGAATAATTTGTAAGGATCTTAGCCAAGTATTCACTTTTGGCTCTGCTAATGCCTTCAATATTAGTCCATCACAAGATTAAAATCCTGTAAGCCAGAATGGAAAACAACTTTCAACAACTATTAACATTATCACATGTTAACATCTACCCAGTTTAACCCGAAGAATGCCTGGAAAGAGGAATGGTCCAAGGTATCTTCGTGTGATCTGACCAGTAGTTATCCCTCTACCAAACCACCTGATTTTAACCCGACTCATTTCTCCTGGACAAAACTGAACAGAATGAAATGTGACATTGGAACAATTAAGAATTGCCTCTGCCATGTATTAGTGGGAATGGAAAGATTTCTCTTATTGTGGCTGTAGTGCTGATATGCAAACTATTAAACATATTTTGCAAGATTTTCCCCAACGTGCATTCTCTTGTTCTCTAGGAAAAACTGCATCAAGCAATGTCAGAGGTGATAATCTGGATAGCTGAATTGGACATCCAGTTAAAGGACTACTGGTGTAGTCCATAGAAGTTTTGCATATAATCAAGTGGTCTATGTGTATATGTTTACTTGTATTTTGTAATTTGGTGTAATTTATTTATTATATTGTATAAGAAACCAAATAAATAATAATGGAAAGTTTACCATTGTAGCTTCTATCACATCAGCTTGTCAGAAATTAATAGCACTTAAGAGGTCATTTTATTTTTAATTTGAAATATTAATTATGGATTAATTTATTAATTTCCATTAATTTTCCATGCTGCAGCCTTAATCTCCTCAATTCCCATGTGTAAATTGATTAGAAATTAAAGGATAATTTTCCAGATTTCAACTACTTACCTGTTCCCATGATAATCATAATCATCCCTAACTGTATATTTATATGAATGGATGGATGAAAGGAAAGAAGGTAAATAGAAAGTTAAATATTAATTATGGATTAATTTATTAATTTCCATTAATTTTCCACGTTGCAGCCTTAATCTCCTTAATTCCCATTTTCAATACTACAGAAAGAAAAAAAAAGGAGGAGGAGGAGGAGGAAGACTATTTACAATTTGTAAAACAAGAAAGTAATTACCAGTGCCAGTGCCCATGAGGCACAATGAACTGTAGACAATTACAATGGACATGATTGTCTGTCATGGCATTAAGAATAGTACATGAAGTGGACAGTATCACTTGTGATGACAAAAAAAAGAAAAAGAGCATCAGAAACTGCTTTCACAGAGGGATGGAAAGAGACTATTGCTATATGTTCCTGCCCTCAAAAATAATCAATGCCCTGGACTTACAAGACTGCAAGGTGAACAAACAAGTCAGTCCTAGAGGAGATCAACCCTGATTGTTCTTTAGAAGGCCAGATCCTGGAAGCGTTGCTGCAAGACTGTGTGGAAAATAGCAGGCTCTGATGAGCACAGCGAAAAGCCAGCGAGACAAACCGCTGTTAGGGAATCTTCGGATCGAAACCATCTTGGAGGGACAGTGAAGAAGAAATTGAGTCTCAGACGACCAAGAAGAACCAGCAAGTTCCTCAGTAGGTCAGAGAAAAGCTCTCTGAATGGACAGTGGGGGTGACTGCCATATTCAATGACTGTTTTAAAGCGGGGACACCGGACCAAGTTTTTTGAGCAGGAGCAGTGTCATAACAGAGTGTTGGAACCAAGTGAGTGAATGGCTAACTCACACCTGAAAAGAAACTTTAAATTTGGATTTTAAAAGGATCCTGGAACTGAATTAGCAGCTAATTGGCAATTTGGGAAATTCTATGAAGGAAGAAAGATAAAGTGGAAGCACAAGCCTCAGAAGATTTATATTTTTATATTTGGATTTTAAGATACTAAAAACAATAAAAATAAAGAACCTGAGGGTAAATTTCCTTTTTTGTTATTTTTTTTCTTTTTTGTGGATTAAGGTGGTTTTGAACAGTTGTTGATAACTAGCGGGTCGGAGTGTATTGCAGAGAGAGGCCATCTGTTGGCAAAAAGAGAATACTACAGTACTTAGAGTTGGGAAAAGGGAAAGTGCAGCTTCAGAACCTGACCTTGGTTACAGAATAGATACCGTGGAGTGGTGAGAATTTTTAAGAAGTGCTTGTTTTCACAACAGTGTTTGGCTTTGACCGTCTACAACTGCGGAAGAAAATGCTAGACTGGAGTAAAATTAAAATTGGACTTTGGAATTTGGAAAATGAACGAAAAAGAAAAGAAAAAGGGACTACATGGACTTAAATCTTTAATTACATGATATAAACTTAAAACTTCAAAAAAATTGTTAAATTGTTAAATTAATTAAATTGGCACTATGGCACTATGGATGTATGAAGAATTATTTGAGATGCTAAAAAAATTGCATAAAACCGTAAATGGTAAGAACAAATCAGAAACGCAGACAGAGCACATAGACCAGGGCAGAAGGTTGCAAATAGGAACAGGGGTAAAAGAAGCCTCAAATGGAGAACAAGAAGAGAGCATGAAAGAAAAAGGGATTCAAAATCAAAAACAGTTAGATCAGTGTTTTTCAACCACTGTGCCGCGGCACACTAGTGTGCCGTGACATAGTGTAAGGTGTGCCGTGGGAAAATTACTTTATATATAGTCAATATAGGCACAGAGTTAATTTTTTTTAACATTTTCTAATGGTGGTGTGCCTCGTGATTTTTTTCATGAAAAAAGTGTGCCTTTGCACAAAAAAGGTTGAAAAACACTGAGCTAGATGATTTCACTAGGATTTACAGTGGCATAAAAGAAACAAATAAGAGAGAATATCCTCCAAAAAAGAAACAATTAAAAAGCAAAGAAATTCAAAATAAAAACCATCTAGATGTTTCAACTGGAATTTATAGTGGCACCAAAAAAAGGAATACTCCCCACCCCCCAAAAAAAAAGAAAAATAGCAAACAAAGGGAAAGTGGGAAAAGGTGAGGGAAAACCCTGGGGGAAATTATTAGAATAATAAAACCACAAGTGAGAGAAAGTACTTGGAAGAAAGGAGATAACAATTATAAAAAGAAGAAAAAGAAGAAGATAGGAGAATGGGAGAAAAGAAGAAAACAAGAAAGAAGCTTTTGAGAGGCTTAGAGAAAATGGGTAGAGGAAAAGGGAAGGAAAGAACGATGTATTAGTAGATTAAAGGGAATTGCATTCATACTGTTAATGATATGTAGTTGATTAAGTTATAAGGGAATTATAACAATATTATTAATTTTGGATAATTAATTAAGCTAAATATTTTTATGAAAAAAATTGAATTAGATGTATGTACCGTATTTTTCAGAGTATAAGACGTACAGGAGTATAAGGCACACCCAGGTTTTGAAAAGGCATTTTTTTAAAAAGTAGGTAGGTAGAGTGATAGGGAGGGAGAGAAAGAGAGACAAATACAGTAGGTAGGTAGGGAGAGAGTGTGTGTGTGTAAATAGGTAGGTAGAAGGAGGGATAGAGAGAGAAAAATGGAGAAAGAGAGAGAAATACAGTAGATAGGTAGGGAGAGAGAGTAGGTAGTTTAGTAGGTAGCGGGATAGAGAAAAAAAATAGAGATAAAGAAATACAGTAGGTAAGTAGGGGGAGAGAGAGAGAAAGAGTAAGTAGGTAGATAGGTAGATGTTTCCAAGTGTATTTATCCATGTGCTGGAGAAGGAAATAGCTGACATCCTGTAGCACCTAAAACTTTTGTTTCTGCTGGGCCAGCACTTGATCAATGTAATTCTCATCAACCACTCTAACTAAACAGCTTTCCGAAAGAGGGAGGAGTTTTTGCATTCTGCAAACCTCCCTAGAATGGCTCATTTTTTGCAAAAACAGGCACTTTTTTTAAAAAAAGGCATGAATAGCCTTGGGGGGAGAACAAGCAAAAAACGGCCCGTTTTGCAAAAATTGGCTGTTTTTTGTCAAATAAATTGCATGCGTAGCCTAATGGAGGCTTATAGAGTGCTGCTGGGGGCTGGGGGAGGGGGAAACAGCCCATTTTTTGCTCATTTCAGCCTTCCCAGCCTCCAGGAGTTGTCTGAAAGCCTTCATAAGGCTATGCACAGCCATTTTGGTGAAGGGGCACCAGATTTTCAGCCTCTTTTTAGAGGAAAAAAGGTGCGTCTTATACTCCGAAAAATATAATAGTTTAGAGAAAAGGATAATTTGGTTTAATTTTCAAGGGCTAATTGGTAATATGGTTTATGTTATAAGAAGAAAATAAGTTTTACGATGGAAAATAATGAGAGAGAATAATAGAGTTGAAAGCGGAAACAAAATCATGACATAAAAGGGACTATTAAATGTGAAACAACTTGAAAATTTTAAATTAGTTAATTGGGAAAAGGAAATGGTATTAAAGCAGTTAATGATATATTATGAGAATTGTAACATTATCAAGTTTAGATAACTAATTACGCTTATTGTATAATAGGGTGAAAAGTGAAAATAGAATTATGATGTAAAGGGATTATGCATATGAGAGGATTATTGTGATATAGTGTAAAAATTCTTTTTAAAAATGTTAAATTAGTTAAATTGAGATCATGGATGTACAATGAATTATGCTAAAAATGTGTGTGAAACCTTAAATGGCAAGAAAAAAAATTAGAGGGACAACTCAGACCAGGGAATAGGAGAGAAGAGAGTAATAGAGGGTTTAACAGAAGAATAAGAATAAGGCGGAAAAGGAAACAGAAAATGGAAAACAGCTAGAGGTTTTCATTGGAGTAAAATAAATTAATAGATGAAACAGGGAATGATAACTTGGATTAACTTTGAAGGGGCAATAAATAATATTGTAGATGTACTAAAAAGGAAATAAGGGTAAAATGGAAAATATGGAATGAGAACAATAGAGCAGGAATTGGAACAGAATTATGATGTAAAATTGATTATGTACCTGGGAAGATGTAAAAAGAAAAAACACCGGACAACACTTTGTTCATAAATATGTGTAGGTAACATCTTTTTTTTAAAAAAAAACAAACCTTGATATACTGTATATAAAAAAAGGTCAGATCCTGAAGATGAAGCTCAAATACTGTACTTTGGTCACCTAATGAGAAGGAAGGACTCACTGGAGAGTAGCCTAATGCTAGGAATGATTGACGGCAAAAGAAGAATGAGATGACAGAGAATGAGGTGGCTGGATAGAATCACCAAAGCAGTAGGCATGAGCTTAAACGGACTTTGGGGGGATGATAGAGGACAGGAAGGCCTGGAGGAACATTGTCCATGGGATCATGATGGATTGGATACAACTTCTCAATTAACAACAACAACAATCAATGGATACAAACAAATCTTAAAATTGAATACATGCTATAGTTACAGGTAGAACCCTATAGACGTTTGAAGGGAAAAAATAAAATTTCTTTTACAAGTGAAAGCAATTTATGCATGAAACAATGTATCAGAAGGAGACACTCATCATGCCAATTCAAAGAAATACAATATATAATTTTATAATGTAAAAATGCTTTTGAATCACCAGAGGGCATACTTCCACTGCTTGATCAATTTAAAATATTTTAAACAAAAGTATCCTTCTTAAAGTTTAAGGATAAGTTTCTTCAGACAATCATGCTCTGCTTTTTATTACACTTAAATATAGATTTTTTAAAAAAAGAATATAACTTTTTTAAAAAAAAGACTATAGATTTTTTTAAAAAAAATAAAAGTGCAATATTCAAAAGTAGGTACAGAGGTTCAGAGATTTTTGAAATGGGCTTTAGGGCTTGAAAAGGTTAATAATCAGATGAAATTCCTTTAAATTTGTAACATTCTAAAAACAAAAGGCAATGTAAAACAGAAGTTATTGCCAATTGATTGATTGATACAGGTAAGCTCACCTATTCCCCTTTGTGAATTCTAAAGGGAAAGATTCCCCTCACACAAATGTGCTAGTCATTTCTGACTTTAAGGGGCGGTGCTCATCTCTGTTTCAAAGTCAAAGAGCCAGCGCTGTCCGAAGACGTCTCTGTGGCCATGTGGCCAGCATGACTAAATGCCAAAGGCCCACGGAACACTATTACCTTCCCACCAAAGGTGGTCCCTATTTCCCTTCTTGCATTTTTACATGCTTTCGAACTGCTAGGTTGGCAGAAGCTGGAGCAAGTAACAGGAGCTCACTCCATACACGGCACTAGGGATTCGAACCGCTGAACTGCTGACCTTCTGATCGACACGCTCAGCGTCTTAACCACTGAACCACCACATCCCTTTATAAATTCTAAGAAATCACAAAATAGATGCTGATAAAGCTATAAATGGCTCCCAAAGTACTTATTTAACACCCTTGACGTAAGTAAGAATTGATACCATATAGACAGCTTCCATAAAGAAGTTTGGAATATAACAATATCTATTTGGTTTTCTCATGACCAAAAGCATATTTTAGTGGCTAGGCTAGCTAGTTAAGAACTAAATCAAATTAGTATTTCAATTTTTTATTTTTTTGCAGTGCCATGTATTCCCTATAAATAAAATCTATTGGCATATTTAGGGATGGAGGATTTTTTTTTTGACTCATTAAAAATATGGTGACACTATTTAGTCAAGGGAATTAAACAGTCTCTCCTAAACAGATAAATTTAAATGCACATGTTTAATGAAAATTGAACCATAAATCTGTGTGTATGCTTTTATGCATTCAGGGTAGATAAACAATGGCTGTTAAGCCACACTTTTATTACTTCTAAAGCTCTCCAAATTCATTCCAACAAAATCCAGTGGCAAATTACTGAATAATTGCTTACTTTAAAGCAAAACAAAATAAAACAAATTAGGGTAAGAAAAATATTACAAAATTGCCAACTCCAATACTTCCTCTAGCTGTTTTCCATTTTCTGTTTCTTTTTTCACCATATTCTTATTCTTATTCTTTTGTTAAACCCTCTATTACTCTATCCATCTATTTTTAATCCCACCATTGGCCTCTCTACCACTGGAAAACAAAATAAATTAAAGTTTGCCTTCAGCTTTGTTTTAATGTCTATATAATATCCAAGGAAGGTATATACTTGAGGCTGACAAAAGCACTTAGCCTTGAGTCCTATATTGGGGACAACATTCCAAGTAATAGATAAAGCCAGAAATATAAAAAGGCTGATGCCAGAACAAACTAATTTCCATTTTATTTAATAAAAATGTTTTTTAAAGATAATTTTATTGTTTCTTCCTTATTTAATCATTCCTTCCTTTTTATAGTTTCATTACGTGGAACTGAAGACTTCTCTGTTGCGGAATTTTTCCTATATAGCAGAATGCTCATCAAAATTAACTGTAGGAGTAACTAAATAAAACTGATAAGGGGGAAAATAGTATTTCTCAACTTTAACATCATTATTTCAGTTAGCTTAACAATAATACAAAGTTCATCACTGGCTTCATGTATGTTTGTTTGTTTTTTCACAACATAACATATCATTCAGCCTTAGGATGTTGAAATACTGACCAGATCCAGTACTGTTCAGTCTTTCAAGATCAGCCAAAATGAGCTAGATTCTGATGTGTGTTGTGATGTAAAAGACTGTTTTCTCTAATTATTCCAGTTTTGGCAACACAGAACTTTCCCAGTGAGATGCACAGATTAAGAGACTGTGCAGTTTCAAGATGGATGTAGAAGGAAGAGAAATGTTCAGGATGACCACACCCTAGAATCCTTTAAAATATGTCTAGTAAGTTAGAAGATTATAGCTTAAGTTTGGCAAGAATCTGAACATTTAAGTGTGAACAAGTAAACTAAACTCGATTGGAATTTGCAATGTCATCTCTGGGTTTGGATCTGACAGGCATTTTAGATAGAAATCACCAAGCTTATTATTTGTAGTGTCTCGTGCACATAGCTACTTCTGTCAGAAGAATAATTTGAGGTCCCAACTTGAGCCAGGATTGTTAAGAACAAATTAAAATGAAGTCCAGACAGCTATGAGGAAAGGAGGTGTATTTATTCCCAAAAGCAAAGAAGTTTGGCTCTTAGTCCATCGTAGATTAATGTTTAAGAGAAGGTGGAATCAGTATAAGCACTAAAATATATTTTGATATAAAACTTCCCACAATTCTCCCTTTATGTGAAACAAGAGCAGTTAATTCACATTTTGTCGTCATGGAAACTGTATTTTGATTTATTTGCATTCTTATGAAGGAGATCTATTTTGGGCTAGTAGCAACTGTCACCTAGATTTTCTTATGAACGGTGCTTGGTTGGGAAAGTGGGAACTGATCCTTATATGGAAGCAAATAAAATACAGAACAACTACACAACGGGGTTAGAAAATAATGGTGTAATATTGGCTAGCATGCTTCAAAATATGCAATCCTCTGTTCTGTGGTGTGAGAAATTCTTTTAGGAATAAAATAATTTGAAGAGTACATACAATTATCCCAACAGGTTACAACTCTCTCAATCTGCCACACCCAGTTTTTCCTGTAGTTTCAGACCTTCACTTGAGGTCTTGTTTGCACATATACATGATACATAGTTATCTCGACCCATTCCAGTCCGGCTTCAGGCCTGGTTACAGCATTGACCGATGAACTCTGGAGAGCCAGGGACGGAGGCCACGCCTCCAACCTGGTTCTCCTTGACCTCTCAGCGGCTTTCGATACCATCGACCATGGTATCCTTCTGCGACGACTGCGGGAGGTGGGGGTGGGAGGCACTGTTTTGCAGTGGTTCTCCTCTTACCTCTCGGACAGGTCGCAGTCGGTGTTAGTTGGAGGGCAGAGATCGACCCCTAGGCCCCTAACATATGGGGTGCCGCAGGGTTCGGTCTTATCCCCCCTACTTTTCAACATCTACATGAAACCGCTGGGCGAGATCATTCGGCGGCACGGGATAAGATACCATCAATATGCGGACGATACCCAGTTGTATCTGTCCGCCCCGTGCCAACTGAATGAAGCAGTGGACGTGATGAACCGGGGCCTTGAAGCTGTTAGGGACTGGATGAGGGCTAACAAGCTTGTGCTCAACCCGGATAAGACCGAGTGGCTGTTGTGTTTCCCTCCCACCAATTTGGCAAGTGTTCCATCTCTCAGGCTGGGGGAGTCAAACATTACACCCCTCAGACAGGGTTCGCAACTTGGGAGTCCTCCTGGACCCACAGCTGACCTTTGACCACCATTTGTCAGCTGTGACCAGGGGGGCATTTGCCCAGGTTCGCCTGGTGCACCAGTTGCGACCCTACCTGAACCGGGAGGCCCTCACAACAGTCACTCATGCCCTTGTGACCTCTAGGCTGGAGTACTGCAACGTGCTCTACATGGGGCTGCCCTTGAAGAGCATCCGGCGACTTCAGCTAGTCGAGAATGCGGCCGCGGGAGCGATCGTGGGTGCACCTCGGTTCACCCACATAACACCTATCCTCCGCGAGCTGCGCTGGCTACCTGTCGATCTCCGGGTGCACTTCAAGGTGCTACTTGCCACCCATAAAGCCCTTCATGGTAGTGGATCTGGATACTTGAGAGACCGCCTCCTGCCAATTACCTCCTCGCGACCAATTAGATCACATAGATTAGGCCTCCTCCGAGTCCCATCTGCCAGTCAGTGTCGACTGGCAACTACGCGGAGGAGAGCCTTCTCGGTAGTAGCTCCGACCCTTTGGAACGATCTCCCCGTGGAGATTCGTACCCTCACCACCCTCCAGACCTTCCGCACAGCCCTTAAAATCTGGCTATCCCGTCAGGCCTGGGGCTAAAGATTGCATCCCACCCCCACACGAATGGTTTGAATGTTGTGTTCTTTTAATTATGTATTGTTCTTATGTGTTATTGTTTGTATCCCCTTCCCCCATGAGTTGTAAGCCGCCCTGAGTCCCCCCAGGGAAAAGGGCGGCCTATAAATAAACTTTCAAATTCAAATTCAAATACATGGTACATCAATAAATGTACATATTAAAGGATACCAATATTTACAAACAGATGACTACACATTTTCCCATCATCCCTCTGTTCCATTAAATTACTATAACATCAGTCCTATTATAAATTCAAACAATTATGTTATTGTTCAATGATGACAATCTGGTAAGTGAAATGCAAGCTGGTCTTGTCAGCATGCAAGGGTCAGTAAAAAGATGTGCAGTTAAAAAGTCAGGCAGACAGTTTGGTTGGTGAAGACTAACCAAATCCAATGCTATTTAGTTTTCAGTAGCTTGGAGAACTCCTCCTGAAGTGACAGCAGTTTCTCTTGATAGGTTCCTATTGAAGTCCACTAAATCAAAAGCCATTATTGTCGGGAAGCAAGGGTTCTATTAACACTCACCAGGGACGTGCAGTCAGGGGAGGCAGGGGAGACCGGGCCTCACCACTGTCATCATGAAAAGAAAAGGAAAATTAAAAGGAAAAAGGCTGAGGTAGTTGCTGCCAGAGTCACTGTGGATGACTCTGCTTAGTGCTAAACTGTTTTAAAAAGCCTCTTTAAAAAGTGCCCTCTGCAGGAGGAGGCAAGAGAACTTCGTGCCTCATTTAATCTATCTTTATGATCACTTGAGCAGAGTTAAGCAAGGGTTAAAAGCTGAAAAATTCTTTATGTAGATGAGGCACGTGGTTCTCTCGCCTCCTCCTGTAGACGGCACATTTTTTAGAGGCTTTTTTTAAACAGTTAAGCAGGGTCATCCATTGGAGACTCTGGCAGCAGCTAATCCAGCCTGACCTCAGCAGCTCTTGCCTTTTTCTTTTTACATTTTTTACATTTTCATCATGGCAGACAAGAGCAGAGTTGAAATCCTCTGTGATTGTAAAACAGCTGGAAAAGGTATGTGGGTTGGAGGGAGAGGGAGGAGTTCAAAATTAATGTAATTTGTAAGTAATTTTTTATTGTAAGTAATTTGTTTGTCTGTGTGTGCGATTTGAGAGAGAGTTTGTTTGAGAAGAGAGGGGCAGCCTTGTTTGAGAAGAGAGGGGCAGCCCGCCAGCAGAGGCAGGTCTTTTACCCACCTCTACTGGCGGGCTGGCGCTTTCTTTCTTTTGCACACTGTGCCCCCCTCCCCTTTTTCCTCTCCCCCCACCGGGAGCCCCATCCTGCTCCCCTCCCCCTTTCCTCCTCCTCCTTTCCCCTTTCTTCGCCGGCTGCAACTGAGCGAGGAGGCACTGCGGGGCCAGGCCCCTCGCACCCGCATCCAGCCCGCTGGAGCTTGCCATGCCAGGGGAGGAATGAGACCCCATTGTCCTGTGGAGCCCGCCGCCGCTTGAGCGGGGAGGAGGAGAAGAGCAGTGAGGTCTTGTGCCGGCCGGCGGGCCAGGCAGGGAGTAGGTCTGGGGGGGTGGGTGGGCTGGCTGGCTGGCTGGGGAGGGGGGATCATGGCCACTCAGGTGGCCCCCACCACCGCCACCAGCAGCTTGGGTGTCCCAGCTCCATCCGAGCTGAAGAAAGTGGAGGATTGTTTGTCGGAGGAGGAAGTGGGTGAGGCGGCAGCAAGAAGCAGCGTCCCCGCCACTGTGTCCGACAGAGGCGTCTCACGTCTATATCCGCCATAGACGTGAGACACTTCTGTTGGACACAGTGGGGGGATGGAGGAGGCGGGAGGTGAGGCAGTGGAGTGCGGCGGCAGCGAGAAGCAGCATCCTCGCCGCTGTGTCCGACAGAGGCGTCTCACAAGAAGCCTCTGTTGGACACAGCAGCGGGGCCACTGCTTCTCGCCGCCGCCGCATCCAACAGAGGCGTCTTGTGAGATGCCTCTGTCGGACACAGCGGCGAGGATGCTACTTCTCGCGGCTGCCGCGCTTCGCCGCCTCATTCCCCGCGTCCTCCGATGAACAATCCTCCGCTTTCTTTAGCTCGGACAGCCGGGACACCAAAGCTGCTTGCGGCGGCTGGGGCCACCTGAGCAGCCATGATCCCCCTCCCTAGCCAGCCAGCCTACCCACCCCCGCCTTCTCTACTCCCCGCACGTCTATGGCAAACACAGCGCCGGGGCATCCGAACGCCCTGCCACTGTGTCTGACATAGGGCGGCTTTTGCCCGCTTGCCTCACCAACCATAAACCTCACCACACGTCACTGACACTCACCTACTTCTATGCCCAGTAGTCATTTTTCAGGTCTGTTTCTATAGCTTTCAATTATCTCCACCAGCAGGTTCTTGTTTCCACATGATGGAAATCTCTCTTTTGAGGCAAGGTTCTCTTGCTAGGCATAGATTGGGTGAGGGTCAACAAATCACTGATTGGAGTTCAGGAGTGGCTTTCACTCCTTTAATGCCGCATGGCTATACAAGAGACAGATTAGTTGTTAAAAATATTTTATAAATGAGTGCTATATAATCTTTCACATTTCTTAATAACCACTCAGAATGAGCTCTTGCAAAGCTGAGAGGATATGAGAATGTATTTATTTATTTCTTGTACAGGTAGTTCTCGACTTACGACCACAATTGAGCCCAAAATTTAGGTTGTTAAGTGAGCCATTTATTAAGTGAATTTTGCTCCATTTTACAACCTTTCTTACACCAGTTGTTAAGTGAATCACTGCAGTTGTTAAGTTAGTAACCCGGCTGTTAAGTGAATCTGGTTTCCCCATTGACTTTACTTGTCAGAAGGTCGCAAAAGGAGATGACATGACCTTGGGACACAGCAATGGTCGTAACTATGAACCAGTTGCCAAGCATCTGAATTTTGATTGAATGACCATGGGCATTCTGGAAAGATTGTAACTGTGAAAGACTATCATGTCACTTTTTTCAGTGCCGTGTTAATTTTGAATGATCACTTATCGTAACTGTTGTGAGAAAAGAACTACCTGTATTACTACCAGAGCCAAGAGTTGGAAGCATTTTCAACTCTTGGCTTCAGATAGACAATTCCTGTCCATTAAGTGCTATCAAATATTTTTTCTTCCCCCCTTTACCCTTATCAGATGCCATGGTAAAGGCCAAGGATGAAACCCAGTAAATGTGCTCTCATGCCCATTTGGAAGCTTTAGAAGGTAAAACACATAGGTAAAAAGTAAAAAGTCACACACCTTTAGATTTTTTTCTTGCATAAAGCCAACAATGCTGGAATGTTTCTATGCAAGGAGATGATGGGATTACTGATAGAGGCTGAAATGCACATTTGTTTTGGAAGCAGCACAGCAGATTAGGCAACAGCATCTGGGAAAGCAAAAATTTGCCTTTTTTCTATGGCTGAGAGAGAATGACATGTCCAAAGTCATCCATATTTTGATATAAAACTTCCCACTCTTTCCTTGCACTACCTTTCTATGTTTTTCTACCATACCCCTGCCAACAAAAGCTGTACGTACGCATTGACCCAGCACAAAATGTATTTGCATTGCTTCGATAAGGAGCTTTACATTACAGAAATGATACAATTCTCCTCAATAAGACATTTGCTGGTAGTTGAAAAGACTTCTCAGAAGAGGCAGAAATCAGAAATATTTGGGATTCATGCACCTGCTGGAAAGTATCAGAAGAAGAAACTGGACGTCTACTTGTCAGGAAATTTGACAGCTCTAATTGGGAATCACAGATTTTATGTATGACAGTTTAGTATCTTCAAGTGAACCCTACAGAAATCTGAAGTAGCATTTTTTACTTCAGCTGACGTTTTCTGAACAAAAAGTAATACTGACGAAGCTCTCCATTTTGTTTTCCTCACTAAAGCTAGCCCTATCTCAGTCAGCATTAGCTGCACTAGCACCACTAACACTGCAGAGATACGGCGAGCTTTAGATTTCTTTTCCTTGCTACAGCTAGCTTTAGCTCAGCCAGAATTATTATTTTTTTGCTCAGAAAATGATGGCTGTTTGTGGGATTGTGTCATGTGGCCCAGCAACTCCAACCTCTTGAGCTGTAGATATCTATCAAGTGAATGATAGGTGATGGGGTTGGAGAATATGTTAATAGGTATATGATGGAGCACTAGAGTTTTCCTAGTTAGTACATTTTATTTTAATTAATTCTAATCTTTTTACTTAACTGATTAGTATATTGTACAAGTACAAAAATATTCCTAGCCATAGGATTATAATCTAAACATGATAAACACTAATAAAAAAACAGGTTGACTTTTGCTAATCTTTTAACATTTATCTATAAGGATATATATATTCAAATGAAAACAAAATATTTTGTCTTGCTCATTTTCTGGGTGCTTCGTGAAAAGTGCAGAAATCTAGATTGGTAATATTAGCATATGTCATCATATGTTCAGAAACACATGTTTTATTCTTCCAAAATGCAATCTCTTCTCAAAAGCGAAATGAACATTGTAACACCAAAGAGACTTGCAATTCTTAAATATATTAGTGTAGAGAAAGAAAATCTTCTGCCATGTTCAAGGACTTGTATTTTTGATTCTGAATATTTATGTTGTTATAGATCATACTTTTTAGAAATATTGTAACAACTGAAGCTGTAAGGCAGTGGATCCCAAACTTGGCAACTTTAAGACTTGTGGACTTCAACTCCCAGAATTCTCCCAGAATTACCAGCATCAGCCCTTACAATCTTAAAGTTGCAAAGTTTGGGAACCACTGCTGTAAGGGCTGATGCTGGTAATAAGATGACATTGTCTCCTCTGATCTGGAGACTTGACAGGTGGAGAAACCCTACTGGCAAAATATTAACTTCAGGATTCAAGAAGCAATTTGCCACCTCAGGCAATTGCACCAGCATTCATTAACAACAGGTGAAGAATGAGTCATCTGATAGGCTACCCAGTTCAAAAATATGCCAAGAACTTCAAACAGTTAATTAGAGATGGTCTGCTGAGCTCCTCCAGAAACAACACCATAATTGAAACACATCTATAGCAATCTAATATTAGACCAACCATTGGTGACCAATTTCTTCACTGGAAATAACTGTAGCAAACACAGTTCCACATTTTCATATTCTTGAACCTTGTTTGAACTTTGGCTCTTTGATACTGGAACAGCTGATGGTCCATAATGCTTGACACCATGGACTACTCTGGATTTCTTTTCTTGTGCTTCAACTCAACTCACTACCTAGAACCAGTGACAAATAAGCTCCAACAAATCAGTTCAGTATATATGCTTGGTCTGAAATAGGACAGCAGAAGCCCATGGTAGAGTGCTACTCTGAAAACTGGCATACACTTTCTAACCATCAAAACCAAAAAACAAGTATTTTAGAAGCCTAAAGTTTATACTGTAGAGCATAAACAGATGATATCTCTGCCTTTGTTGCACTTTAGTGGATATAGTGAGATATTCGGTTTAGGTTTTGATCTCGACTGCAAGAAAGATTAGCTGTACTTGAATTGAGGGTGCATTGCCAAGTATGCATTTCCTCCTAACTCGTCCCACTTATGACTGCAAGACTAACTTTGTTGCTTGTATCCTTACGATTGATACTGATTTGATTGTTTCCTGATTGCTTATTTGTACCCCATGACTATCATTAAGTGTTGTACTTTATGATTCTTGACGAATGTATCTTTGTCTTGTCTCCAAGGTCCCTTCCAACTCTGTTATTCTATTCTATTCATAGCCTAAACTATTTTAAAAGAATTCACTGAAACATTCTAACTCCCATCTTTCTACAGAGTGTTTTTGCCTGGCATTTTTTTTTTTAAAAAAGATGACAAGAGATTAAAGTTGCTATACTGATAATGTTTTGCTGACATAAAAATAAAAGACCAGGACATTAAAACAGCAGGTTGGAATGCGGTCTACATTGGCTCAATTAACTCACTATTTGTTTTTCTTTAGAAATTTTTGGAACGGCCAAGAAAGGGAAGGGCCGGAAAAGTGAAATAAAAAGCTATGTACATGTTATAGTTGGATGATAGAGATACCTATTATATGAGATCCTGGCTCAAAGGATGTTCTTAAAATTGGAATAAGAACATTATGCACTGATCAGTGTGCTTCATCTAATTTAAAAGAAATAGTGTTCACGAGAAACAGAGTATCGCATGATACTTATATTTTACTGCACAAAGTTTTACTTTGTTCAACAATTGAAGCATTCAAAACTCATTTATAGACACTTGAGGCACATCCAATTTATACAATGATATGTTTAAAATCCTGTAATTGGTTTCTGCTTATGCTCATAAGGCGAAATAAAACTAAGTATCTAAATCAGAACTGAATGTCCTATTTAGAGGGCATGAAGGGTAGTTTTTGTTTGAAATTGTTAAGCATTTTTTTAAAGGATTAAAACACTACATGTGACACTACATATTTTATATGTTCCAATGCTTCATTAAAAAAAAGATTCAGAAAGGCATCTCAGAGATTCAAAATGGATTAGAAGAAAAGGAGAGGGAATACCTTAATGTGATGTCTTGCAACATTTTCCCCCATTTTAGTGATTGAGTATTTCCTATTGACTTTCATGAATATAGAAATCACTTTCGTCTCCCGTGCATTTGATCCCTCATGTTTCTTCAACTTAGCACCATTCAGGCATGTAGTTAAATTGGGGATTATGTAACATTTAATTCATATTCGGTCATCCTGATACTTTAGAGCTACAAATATCTTTCCTTCCATTCCTTGAACCTGTTTCCCCACTCTTGAGCACAAAAGAATTTTGTTTAACCCAGTAAAGAAATAAGGAAAGACTTTCAAACTCCTCCTAATCTAAGAACTAAAAAACTGGCCCCTAAGCACTTTCCATCTTTGCTGCATCTATCCTGATCCTTGTCTCACTCCCAAACATATAACCATCAAAAATCTGCCTATTTCTTCTGTAATCCAGTATACCTGGATGGCATCAGATTGGACAAAACTGTCAAAACCCAACAGTGAATTTTATAATACTTGGATTTCCTTTATTTAAGCCCATTTGGGTGTTCAGCAACCATAAATGTGTATTATGGTTAAGGCACCAGCCAAAAAAACCAAGAGACTTAACCTCTACTCCCACCTTAGCCATAAATGGTGGCTGGATGACTGATGCAAGGGAGGGATATGAATGCTATTGTGTTCTATGCATAAAATGTGGGATAGCATATACTTAGACGATTTTCCAAGTGCAAGGAACTGTTCTATTCTAGTTATTTAATTGTTTGGTATTGAATCAAAGTTTGCTTAATTGTAACCACTAACAAAATAAGATACTTAGGAGTTATTGATGTATTATTTAGTGTGACACTACTTTCCTAAAGATTGCTTAATAAATAATATCTCACTGAAAGCTGTGCTAGTGTGAAATATAGCCATTGACTATACTATAGCTATATCCAGCAATCCCAAAAGATTATTATTGAGATTCAGAGCAAGTGAAACAAGATCACGTGAAGTGCTAGTATTGCTTTATAATCCTTTTTAAGACCTCACTTGGAATACTGCATCCAGTTTTGGTCACCATGATACAAAAAATGTTGAGACTCTAGAAAGAGTGCAGAGAAGAGCAAGAAAAAGGACTTGGACACGAAAACATATGAAGAATGCTTGCAGGAACTGTCTAGTGTCTAACAAAAAGAAGGACCAGCTGTGTGTGTGGGATGAGAACAATCTTGCTATATCTAAGGGGATATTACAAAGAAGAAGGGGTCAACTAGAGGTGAAATTCATCTGGTTCTGACAGGTTCTGGAGACCCAGCAGCAGAAAGTTTGGATAGTTTGGAGAACCAGCAAATACCACCTCTGACTGGTCCCAGAGTGGGGAGGGAATGGGGATTTTGCAAAATCCTTCCTGAAGTGGAGTGGGAATGGAGATTTTGCAGTATCCTTCCCTGGAGTGGGGAAGGAATGTGGATTTTGCAGTATCCTTCCCTGGAGTGGAGTGGGAATGGAGATTTTGCAGTATCCTTCCCCTGCCTCACCCACCAAGCCATGCCCACAGATACAGTAGTAAAAAAAATAATTGAATTTCACCACTGGGGTCAACCTATTCTCCAAAGCATGAATGTAGGAGAAGTAACAGTTGGAAACTTATTTAAGAAAGATCCAACTAAGAACTATTAAGTTTCCTGACAGTGTGAAGGCTTGCCTCCAGAAGTTGTGGTGGTCCATCACTAGAGGTTTTTAAGAAGATATTGGAGAGTGATTTGTCTGGAATGTACAGTGCCTCCTGCTTGAGCACGGATTGGACTAGAAGGCCTCCAAGATCCCTTCCAACTGTTATTGTTGTTCTGTTCAATTGATCAGGAAAAGTGCACTTTTTCCTCGACTGCCTGTGCTTTTTACACCACATGGAGTATAATTCTTAGCCCAAATGTTAATGTCGCAATTTTCCAGCTTCCCCTTGATGAAACGTACGTGTCAATCTGCTAACTGCGTGCCTGCTGCCAGACCTGCCTTTGGTTTAAAGGAAGGGGCGGGACAAGCGAGGGGAATGTTTTACAGCGCTTCTTTCCCAAGTAAGACAGCGTCGTGCTGCCTCCCAGTTTTTGGAAGTTGTAGTGTTCTCAGAACATGATCCTTAACTGCCAAGCCAGGGAGATGTTACTGAACGAAACAAAATGCATGTATCTAAAATGCATGTATTTGTGGGAGAGTTGCCGTGCTTGGTCTTCAGTGCGGACGGCGGCAGTCGTGCATTACTAAGCCTCCCATAATTGGTGTTTTACAACAAGGCTCAAATAGAAAATCCAGGGACCTAGAGGCCACAAGTGGAAGAGAATTGCATTGCTGTGTCGTTGCTCAAGGTCGGGGACAGAAACGTTACCCTGCTAAAGTGAAAAAAATAGAGAAGCGTTGCGCTGCAGCCTCTTCTTAAGCTTGGAGAAATCCATTTCTACTTCTGGCGACTGCCTGGGCATATTATCTATTTATGCTGGTAACAAGAAGGCATGGGCTTTGCCATTGCCATTTTTCAGGTGTTTTTTTTTTCATTAGTGCTATCGTAGTTGTGGGTTTTCCTCATATTCACCCGTCCGAGTAAGAACCAGGCTCGACAGTATTTAGCCACCGAGTGGGCAGTCAGTAAATTTAAACCAATAAAACAAAATATTTAACTTATACCGAGATCCGTTAAGTGCTTCCCCCAGCTAAAGCAAGCCTCTTTGAAGCCTTTACCACAGGGATCCCCAAACCTGGCTTGTGCTTTGACTTTAAGACTTGTGGACTTCAACTTCCAGAATTCTCCAGCCAGCTATGCAAATCTTAAAAGTTGCCAAGTTTGAAGACCTCTGCTCTACCGCTTCGTGTGAAGCTCAATTCAACGTAAGGCAAGCGGGGGCTCGTCCTCTGAATGGGCCTCTAGTTTAGAGCGATCATTTATCGTTTTCCTAAATGAAAATTACTTCCTTGCCCAGGAGATGGCGCTCACGGGGGTTCTCCAGGCGGCGGCTGCACCTTTAAGCAATCACAGAGGAAGGAAGTGTCCAACACTATCTCCTGCCCTTCCTCTTCTCCCCTCTCCCGACCGCCGGAGAAAAGAATGAGAGAGAATGAGCTGGAAAGATACCGCGATCCATTTATTTGCTGGAGGGTAGGTGGAATTGAGGCGTCAAAGGGCACTTTGCCCTTTACCGTGCGGGCACTTAAGCCTTCTGGCCGGCTGTGATGCTGGAGAGAGAAAGGTGGAGGGCTTCCCTGGTTCGCCCAGGCTGGTCAACGGTTAAAGGGGGCGATATGGAAAACTCCTGCTGGGGTTGGAAGGTCTGCGAGAGAGACGTCTCCGGATTTTGCAGAAAGACTGGGTGGGAGCAGGCCTCCTGCTGCAGCTTTCGTAGAAATGGCTTCCCAAGAGTTAGAAGCATCTCCGGAGTGATTAGTGTGGGGCCTGCCCGTGGAGGCAGCCCAGATAATCGCAGGAGGCCTTTAGCATGTAGACGAATGTAAAGATAGAATGGGGAGGAAAGGGATTGTTTGCGTATTGGACAGTAGAATTTAAAGCCAGAAAAATAATGGTATATAAGGAATTATCTTCTGGCTAATGAAATTGGCTCTCTCTCTGCAAGAGTTGGGTTTTTGAGGGAGAGGATGTTTCTTCTCCCCCCCCCCCCCCTGTTTTGTTGCTTCTTTTTTCTGTTTCTTTTAATTGGAAGGCAGGAACCTCTTTTTGGAAATTGTGAATGGTTTGGTATCAATTCTGTATCGTTTTTATTACAGCAATATTCTTAAAACCATAAATAAAATAGGAATTCTTATATAATGGTATTCAGGTGAATAATTTTTTCAGTTGAACTAAAGGAATTTTGTGTGATTTCAAACTAAAAATGCAAGATCCAAGTGTCACCAAGAGGTTTGATGCTATATACCCTGGACATTATAGGGAGATTCCATTTATGGCATATCACTGCTTATTCATGAACAAATTCAAACTGAATAATATATACATAGCATAGCATAGCAATTTTGGGTGAGGTTGGCACATGCACTAAGCCATGGATTGTTGAACAAATCAGTATTTATGTTGCCTTGAATTCCTGAATGAAAGGTAGGTCATAAATCAAACAAATAGTTATGTGCGTGTACATGGATTGACTCAGAAAACAATATTGAGTTAATCCATTTTATAGTTAATCCATTTTTAGCAGGATACAGGAAACTTAAAACCACAGATTTTATAGATTTTTATGCAGCTTGATTCTTAATTGAAACAAATATGTTTAGACAAACTATCAAAACGGGATCATGTCAGTTTTTATTAATTGAATTCTTATAAAAAGATAAAAGTTCCCATCACACATATGTGCTAGTCGTTCCCAACTCTTATACATATCCACATTTTTGTACTTGTTTATGACATTGCATACAAATAGGTAAGGGGTGTATTTGGTTATGTAGTGGTTATTCATCTTGGTTCACTTACCACAGATCTTGCCAAAATACAGTTTACCAGTTACACTGTGCTACTGAAAGAAGTGTTTTGTTCATTCATGGAGGATTATGGGCTGCTAAGGCTTAAAGCAATAAACAGCCAACATCTTAATATATTGTGAAAGGTTGAAATCAAGATAAATTAAGAACTGAATTTTGCAACATTGTTTTCAAGCCCTTTAAGATCAAATGATACATGATTTCAGGTGCTCCTCAGTATGTATTACACATGTCCATTTAGCATGATCAACGCTTGGGATGTTTCCACTCTGTGGAAAATATTGATCCTAGCATTTTAGGAATAGCAGGTAAACCATCTGCATAAATCATTTAATGGCATTGGATTATTATATATCTTTACATATATGTTGCTACAAATATAATACAAACATGCCTCAACAGTCTTTTATAATAAATTCCCCATTTGGAGATGAGGACAAATGTAATCTTGCTGCAGAATTACCTGACCTATATTTATTCCTTTTACACAAGTTGGACTTTTTCCATATTTAGAGAAATGCACTTCAAATAACCAAGAAAAAGTATTAAGTCACAAGAAGTGGTTGTTGCTGCAATACAGGAAAGAGAAAGCTTTTCAGATATTTTCAATTGCAGCCTTATCTAGGTGTGCTAAGAATGCAAAGTTCTGTTGATTCATGGAGACTTTGATAATGTTTTAACACTATCCCATTTGTATCTTATACTGAAATAGTATTCAGAGTTTCTTTCTTTAAAAAGTGACAGATACCATCCATTTAACTTCTCAAGGTAGCATAAACTTTGAAAGGGAAGGTATTAGTAGTAATGCAGTTCAGTAAATTGTCAAGATGTAACTGAGAAAGTTGCAGAAAGTAGCAAACTATCATCAAATCAAGATTTTTTAATAAGGCTATTTTTTATTTAAAAAAATATAGTATATAGATTTTAACTTCCTTAATAGCCAATAATATCACGTGAGTAGTTGTCATCCAGCACATCTGAAAATGCTGAACTGGAGAAGGCTACTTACACAGCAGTAAAATCCCATTGGGTTTATCTTTTCACTCCCAACAGTTCACAAAAAAACTAGCTATTAGCGGAATAGACCCTCATGTCAAATCCATTAAGTCCCTTGGGTTTCTTAGTGCTTAGGCAAACGTTTCTAAAGAATGTCTAATCCTCTTGATGGATAGAGGGAGAGAATCTTGTAATAAACTAGAAATGTAGTGTAGAACTATTGTAAGGAAAGTTTAGAAAGGTCCTGCAGATAAAATACATAAACAAACTGATAATTAGTTGCAGTCTGAGATATTGAGTTCCATAGGGATGAGGAAGGATAAACTGTGGAAAGGAGATATTTGTAAAGCTGAGAATCCTCTTTCTTCCCTGTATTCTTCCAAAACTAATAATATTTATGGGAGTACAACAAGGACTAGAATTGTGAACATACATGGGAGATATATTGATTCCATTTTATGTACTAAACTCTTTAAAAACCTAAAACAATATCCAACTATAGCTGAAACCATTGGATATTGTTTGAGCCCATCACTACCTGTTTGAACAATCTATACAATATATCCAACAATCTTTGCCTAATAGATCCAAGAAATTAGGTGAACTAAATAAATATCATGTTAACTTTAGGAAAACAGGTTGCGCAAAACTCAGCTTCTGCCTACCATTCTTAACAACTTTTTTTTAAAAAAAAATAGACGGATATGAATCTCACGAGGGAAATGAATAGCTCCCATGTCATTTTTCCTTCTGACAGGAAAGGGGGGGAGGTAGACTCGTCTGTGAGTTCTCACCCGCGAGAAACAAACAAAGGGGGGGAGGAGTCTCTACACTCTTCTGCTCCTTGCAAGCAGGTGCATCTATAGCCCACTCTAACGCGTATTTACTCGGAAGTGGAACTCAACAACTTCAGGGGCCTTGGTCCTAAGAAAGGAGAAAGAGACGGGAATGCAATGCGCTTCCCAGACAAACTAGATGGTGCAGCGTCTCTTGCTCATCCTGTCTTCGCTATCCTGGCGTAATTAACTTTGGAGGTTTTGTTTTGTTGTTTAAGTTTTGTTTTGTTTTGGGGAGGGGATGCTCGTGCTTTTCGTCGCTATACAGTTCAGTACGTAGTCACGTGCACAAAGCCAGCATAACTTCAGCCGGTGATGTCACGGTCCCTCGTGAGCCAATGGCCGTGTCTGTTTATATTGGGCTTCGCTTCGCCTTGGAAGCGAGAGGCTAGGCGGCTGCGCTTTTGCCTGCTGGTTGGTGCTGCTCTTGTCTCTCCTGCTGGGATCGGAGTTTCTTTTAAGGCGTCTCCGAGGAAGCAGCGTTTAGGGCTTCCCAGCTTGTGCTCATCGCCGGGAAGCGGAGTGGGAGAAGCCTCTCCGGTCGGTCTTCCTTATATCTTAACCGGGATAAGAATGAGAATATGAACCAGAGAGACATTTGCGTTCATCTCTTTGCTGGAGGGTAGGTGAAATATTATGATAACCTCCCTTCCTTTCTGTCTTAAAATTTATTGGCTGTCTGCTCCGTAGACAAAATTTCTGTATAATATCTGGCGTACGACATTTAATTGGTGGAGCGTGTAGAAGGGTGTTTGTTATGCGTAGGACAGACAGACATTTTTTTCTCAAAATAGAATGGAAGTTGTGGAAACGATTTGAATTAAGAGTAAAAGAAATTTCTGACTGACTTTGAACCATTTTTAAGTCACCGTGCACTAATGCAGATAATACGGATTTTTACTAGTATTTCACGGGGAGATTTAAACGCGTGTGTGATACGTTCTGTAACATTCGTGTTGTGTGTTGCAGGGAAAAAAGTTAAAACTTCAGTCTGTTTGCAGAGGTTATGATCTTGAACTGGCTAGTATCTCCCTAATGCATTCTTTATTTTTCTTTATCAATTATTGTCGGGGGCTGCAGTATGTTGTTCTAACTTGAAAACAGCTACTAGGAAGTCATTTGAATGTATAAAAAAATACTTTTCTGGATAATATCAATTTCTTGAAATATACAGTTGATCAGATAATCCACTGCAGTTTAATAGGTGCATTTTCTTTTTTGGAGTATCTTCAAGCTGATTGAGAGATAACTGATTCTAACACTGTTCTTGTGTATAGACCTTGTGTAAATAAGAAATAGATCATATACTCCAACAATTTTGGATTGTAATCTTATATGCATTTATCAGATATACACCCCATTCAGTCTAGCTGAAAGACCAAGTACTAGAGGGTGGTTTTATGTATGTATATGAAAAAATGAGACTATTTAATGAAAAATTCTGATCATATACACTTGTTTTTGTTTTTCAAAGAAGGGCTTTGCAGATTTGGAGCAGTATTGAGCATTTCAAGGAAACTCTCAAATGACATTGTTAACATATAGAGAAACAAGTCCTACCGACTTCAGTGAGACTACAGCTTCACTGATGATATTCCACTCATGAAATTAAATTTCCCCATTCTTCTACAGCTTTCAAAATATTTTCAGGTCCGTGTTACATGACACATGAATTCATGATTTTGTCAAGCTGATTTTCTGAACCCTGGTGTATTTAACCAAATTTTCCAGGTTAAAAGAATGAACTGATCTATAAACTTAACAAATGTCTGGTATGTTTGTACACAACTTACAAAGCTAATATATTACTGGCTAGTTTACTGTTCACTGTGTTGCAAAAACAGTAAAAATATGCCCTGAAATGTTGAGATGCCCAGAATATATTTTAGTTGGTCATGAGAAACGCGAAGCTAAAGGAAGTGGTTTTCTTACACAAATGGGTTTACATTTGAGCAGGATTAAATTCCATGCCAAATCTATAAATATAACTTTTCCTGAAATAATTTTGTGATGCCTCGTGTTGTAATAAAATTGCTAGATTTATATAGGGATTCCTGGCATAATAGAAACATCCAGACAACTGAAAGAAAATTGGGAAGAGTTAGATTTCTATGCTGCTATTTAGTGATAAAATGGATTTTTAAAGTCCTGATATTTTAGTATTACCAGAAAAGTCTTAGAGCATAAAAATATTCTTTGGTGCAACTGATTAATGTAGCTGAACTTTTCTAGAATACTTGGTTTAGAATATCTATAGGATGCTTTTGTTTGTTTAGAGGATGATATTGTGGCGAAGAATATCAAAGCTATGATATTGTGGAATTAGTTTTCTGTAGTCCCTCAAAAATTTGAAATATGCTGCTAGTTGCTAAATTACCAAAATCCACATGCTATTTAATAGAGGCCTCTGAATTTCAACCTTTTGTTTCAACTTACTGTAATGTAAAATCCAAACCTACATGTTAAATTTATTCTTTCATCCAGGTTTACCAATTAGTTTTCCATTTTTGAATGGTCTCTGGTTTTGTATTTGTATATTTGGGAGCGGTCTACATGAGCAGTCAATAATTCTTTTAAGAATGTGATTGTTTCATTCTGTCTGTCATGGAGGGCAAGGATATGTAAGTTATGAAGCATGTATTGCAACATGACTGTAATATTTATGCATAATATAATTATGTAAGTATAAAACAGCTTGTATTATAACACAACACTCATTTTGATATCATATGGGATCCCATACTTACATTATTTTCCCCGGATTTTTATCCCTCTTAATTCAGTAGAGTTTTTATTGCGGAGACAGATTGTAACGATATATCATTTAGGTATATGATATCTCAAAACTTGCAATTTTCCTTTTTATTCTGGGTTGTTTCCCATGGTAAGACTTTTTTTTCTGCTTCCAACTTCTCAGAAAGTTGGTCAAAGTTCATACTGTGCAGAAGGTATGTTACAGACCTTGACTGCCTTGTTATTAGAGTAGTTGAAGGCTTCTGCCTAATCTCTCAGTCAGCAAAACACAAAAAATATGTGTGTGATCATGTGCACAGCAGGGTGAAAGTAGTTTAGAGTTATCAGTCTGAAGTATTTTTATTACTAGCTGCCAGCAAAAGCTTTTTTGCTTTTCTCTAGTTTTATTTTGCTGTAGGATAAAGAAGTCAAAATATGCCACTTTTACTGCTTTACGAAACTATCCTAACAAAAATATATATGAAAATATCATATTATAAAGAAAGGAATTACCAAAACAAAAAAGGTATAATAACATTAATAGTATATATTTACAACGGAAGTTAATTAAGCAAGAATGATTCCCATATATCTTTGAGAGGGATTACGGCCCATGTGCCAGAGGTGGCATGCAGAGCCTTCCGTGGGCACAAGTGCCATTGCCAGCTACTCTTCTGGTTTCCAGTGCGCCAGACAGCTGGTCTTCGCAGGTGCCAGAGCACTGGAAAACGGCCCAAAACAGCCAAAATATGGCCAGAAAATGGCTGGAAAAACGACCAAAAAACAGGCATGTGCACACTAACCAGCTGATTTTGGGGTTTCCGACACGCATACATGCACACACATTACGATTTGGGCACTTAGTGCTAAGAAGTTTTGCCATCACTGCCATATATGCAGTATTGCAAATCTATATAAATTTTCACTTTGGCTTCTATGTGGACATCTGTAGTTCAACTTATCATCTAAAGTTAATGAATTTTGAAAACAAATCAATTTGATTTCAAATTCATCCTCCTATTGTATGTTAAAAAATAAATATGTGCATTGTATCAATACATTATGTTTGTTTTGAAAGGTTCCTCTACTAAACTGACTGAATGAGGATTTGAAATTGGGTGTCTCTAGTCCTAATGGGAATTTTGACCAGTTTCACCAGCCAGTCTATGCCGGAATTACAAGATTGGGTTTCAAATACACCTTAAAAAAATTAAAAATAGTAATATTCAAATTTGTTTATTTACAATTTAAACTTTTTTTCTATTTAAAAAATTCTCAGTTCGAAAAACCATGGTAAAAAATAGAACTTAATATAAATGCAGTTGTCTTCTACTTTGCTGTAATTAACATACATACATACATACATACATACATACATACATACATACATACATGAATGATACACTAGTACTAGTGCTTATTGATTCAAATGCAGAGGTACATCAGAACCAAAAGCCTAAATGATTCCTTTTAAAAGAAAAGTTGTATTTTATTCAATATATTTTCAATGAGATCTTTATTTTCTAGTTTTAGAAACCAATTGTGCAATTTGGCTTCTTTAAATTTATTTGATATTACTCCTGCTATATATTTTCAAAGGTTCTGATACAGTAAATCTACATATTGTAGATGTATGAGTACTTAAAAAATGATACTTATTGTATTTGCTCATTTAGAAGAAGTGATATTTTGTTAGTGGAAATAATTGTTTATAAATGCAGAAAAAGCATAAATTCTTTCTATAATGAAAGAGTTATTATATAAATTTAGTATATAATCTTTGTTTAATGATGTATTTGTAAAAAACAACAACCAGTCATACAGTACTTGTGATAAACACATGAGGTTATGTATTGAAATCCCCAGTTTCCATTTATGAGAAAATGAAGTTATATATATATATATATATATTCCTGTTTCTCTTGCTGTGTTTCTAGAAATAGTTTAGTAAATAAACTTTTTTTTTTTTTAGAAAAAAAGAAAGCAGGTTGAACATTGATTTAAAAACCCACATTTGTCAATTTTTGTACCTGGCAGCTTGACTAAAATAACATGTTGTGTTTTCCTTAAGAACTCTGTTGATATACTATTTAGTCACTTAGACTGAGTTTTATTTAGAAATAACACACAAATGGTAATTCAGTTCTATACTGGGCATTAGAGTTTATATATATATTTTTCCATCTCTAATATGCTCCCATGGAGCAGCTTGCTTCCAGAAATCTGAATAGCATTCCCTCTGAAGACAAAATGGTTTCAAAATTTTTGATGGATCTTAGGTGTGGAATATGAGTTTGCATGAAATATAATAGAATTGTTCACTGGTTTTATATTGTTCTATAATCTTCTTTAGAGTTTTGGAAGTTGGTAGGATAGAAATGATGTAAAACAAAGAAGTAACATTTTTTTATAAATATAGCATCTAAATTAATAGTTCTTTAGAAGAGGCTGAGAAAATATGGTATGTTTCAGCATGAGCTAGATTCCTAATGAACATTAACTAGTCTTTTTAGTGAAAATTATATTAAGAAAGCAAGATATAAAATTTATTTTTTGTGAAAGGAATAAATTTCTCAGTGGGATCATTTTTCTTTGCAGATGTGGAGGCACAGTAGCTGCCATCTTGACATGTCCATTAGAAGTTCTGAAAACACGATTGCAATCATCATCTATTACTCTCTACATTTCTGAAGTTCAGCTGAATACTGTGAATGGCGCAAGTGTTAATCGAGTTTCTCCACGGGCTTTCCATTGCTTTAAGTGAGCACCTATTTCTTCCTACTTCTGTGTATAATGAGGCTTTATGTTAAATAAGGAATACTTAGTAGAGAACAAGTTAGGTGACCTGTTTTATAGAGTATGGACATGGAATTTCACTTTGAATAACATCAGATTACCTCTTACTATTAACAGAAATTCATTTTAAGTATCTTACAAGAATAAATTCTAAAAGGCAAAATTAAAATAAAATGTACTCCTTCAAGTGAAGTTCAGCTGTCCATATAATCATCTTTATCTTGGTACCTAGTTTGCAAACTAGTTTCACAACTAGTTTTGGTAGTATGGTTGATATTCACTTGTTAAAATCTTGTGTAGAATGATTTCTTCAATCTTTAGAATTACTTCTGTTTTATTCATTTACATGGTATATGTCAAAGCCAGGAGCTAAAGACCTTGGAAAGCTAGCCAGCACAACTCTTTATTTAAATCCTTTATTTAGGATAAGTGACCCAACTGAACCAGAATGTGTGCTGCCAGCCAAAAACAATGTCTATCTTGATCATGCTGAATGAATACTAAAAGGAAAGTTTTCTGATTACTATGCTATAATGTATTTATGGATAAATCAGAAGTTGCCACCTTAGTTTCCTTCACATTTCTATTTTGAATATTAAAAGTGGTATATGCTAAATAGCCTGGCTTTTGTGGATATCAGCAATTAGTTTAATAACTAGAAACAATCTGTGATATTTCTAAAAATGTTCTTTTTCCTCAACTACATGTTTTATTTCTGCTGCTGAAACATGCTATTATTTTGGCTTGTTCCTAAACTCATTTGGTACACATTTTAGCTGCAGTCAATATGTCTCAACCTGGACATTTTTGCAATAGCTTTGTTAAGTATTCAGAAAACACTATCTCTGTTGTTTGAGTCCTGATTTTCCACCCTGAGTAGGGAGATTTAAAAGTATTTTGAAAGGATCTTTCACATTGGTGGAATGTTGAGTAAAAGTAGCTAAGGATTTCTTTCTGTTTGTATTCAAATGCACATAATGCAAAGTCTCCTTCAGAAATTTTCCTCACAATTTTAAAAAGCCAATGACTTAATGAGTGGGAATTTTGGGAAGTGGGGTTGGGTTTGCATGTATATCAATGCTACCAGTCAGTCATTACCTCAGTCTACTAAATGAGTAGTCTACTAACAAAACTAATAATGATTTACCATTTAATGCAGTGAAGTCTGCAATTCATAAATGATTGCCAACCTTCTGTAACTAGCAAAGATAGTTCAGTTAAGTTATAATGGGCATCATTTTGAAGTTTCTTAGAATTCCTCAAACTCTGCAGTTTGAATTTTTTTTTCCAAAATTGAGAGCTAAATTATATTTAATTTGACAGAAATGCATGAGGAGCATATATGCATCAACTATAGTTAAATTAACAGTAGAAAATTAATATTATTGTTGATTTTTCTTGTCATGTGTACTGACACCTGATGGCTAACATTGCAAAATCATACCACAACTCTAAATAATTAAAGGAATATGATCATTCAGGAATGCAGTTGCACAACATATTTCGGAGCTCTGAATTTTGTTCAGGTGGATTAAAAGCATTGTGGAAACCAAATTTGTTTATAAGCAATTTGTACAAGAGATACTTGATATTTTGACATTACAATTAGAGAGAAATTGGGAGGATCATTTACTTCCAATATTGTTATCAAGAATTAATACTTACATTTGAAACTACTATAATTTATTGCATAATGCTGATGGGCTGTTTGGTTTAAACAGTTCCAAGTGAGGTTTTTTTTTTAAAAAAAATACTGTTTGCAGTTTGCTCAATCTTTATGTCATCGACCTGTATTTCTATTTGTACAAGAAATACATTCTGATAATACAAGATACTATTGATAAATATGCTGCAGTATATAGCATGTTGATATTAGATAATGCTAATTTTTAGAGTTTCCTAAACTAGCTCTGAAAATATTCAGAAAATACAGTATTTTAACAGTTGAAACTAAATAACACTAAAGTGTTACATGGCACTGTATGGGTCACCAATAATAAGTGGACAAAGATTAAAAGATGTTCTTTACAAAGCCCACTGATACAAGTGAAGTGCCTATCCTTGAAGCATTTGACCAATTGTCTCCTGAAAATCTAAGTGAAGCTTTTCCAGGAGATTTCCTAGTTAGCAAGATAATTGATGATAAAAGTAGAATATTTCTTCTGTGGCATTTTCTGAAAAACTTTGACCACATTGCTTATATTATATGTGTGCTTGTCTGTGGTTAATGAGTAAAACAGCATGTCATTACAGAGACAAAATTAAAACTGGAGAATACATGTTTTAGCTACTACGGTATACTTGATATTTCAGTTTCAGACTTGCAGCTGATTTTTATCTAACTGGAGCTTGGCCACACTTAGAACATGGAATTCTAAGGCTCATATTTCTGAATATTACAGAAAATTGAGGTAAATATGTAGTTGCTAGAGACAAGCAAGGCTAGTTTTGTAACATCACAGCTTCTGCTTGTATCACTGCCATTCTGAAGTAACATATTCCACAAAGGAACCTCAACATTTGTATAACAGATATTGTGTAGACTGGAGTAACTGGAATCTCTCCATCTGACCTTAAATCTACTTTATGGTATCATATATGTGCTTCTTTTACAGGATGATCTTACAAAATGAGGGTCCCCGGTCATTTTTCAGAGGACTAGGTCCTAACTTGGTAGGCGTGGCTCCATCCAGGTAAACTGAAAAAAAATGTTTATTTGGATTATTTCATCTGATAATAGAAATTTATAATGCTTTTCATTACTTTGAAGTCACATATTCTATTTTGGGAAGCTACTTCTCTATCCTTATTATCTCTAATCAGTAACAGTTATTGAACTTTCAATATGTATGATTCTCCTTTTAATATTTATAGTCACCTTCTGAATCCTGGCAAAAATGCTAACCATGTAAATTTGAATCATAATTGGAAACCATATAAACAACAATATCTACTATTGTATTTTTTTCTAATTTGGGAATTGAAATTTTCTGTAAACAAATGTAATTCAGTCTTGCAACTATAAAACTGATATAGATATATATACTGCATTTGTGCTTATAAATAAATACAGTACACACACATATACACACACACATACATATACATACATACATAATACATACATACATACATACATACATACATACATATATATATATATATATATATATGTTATATTGTATGTATGTATGTATGTATGTATGTAAAATTTGATCCATGTAATCAGAATATCAGTTCCCTGTAATTCACATTGTGCAAAATAAGGTCAAACTTATAGAATGATAATATAGGATTTGTTTCGATATTATGTTCATTATCCTTCTATAAAAGGTGAATGTGTGAAATGAACTATGAAAAAGAAACAGTTTATAATGGCAGAGGAGAAAGTATGCCAAGAAACAACAATTCTGTGAATGAGTCATATGGCTGCGGGCCCAGTTTTGGATGCATAGTAGGGTATGCTAAAATGAATTCTCCTCTGAGTTAACTTCAATCATTGTTTGCAGGAAATAAGAGACTCGAATCATCCAGGCAGGTCCAATTTGTAACTTATCCACTTGTCTCAAAGCTTTTAGACACCAAGAGTTGATTCAATATGATTCCTTTTAGATGCTTGCAATGGAGAGAAATAATATTATTTTAGTCTTGTTAGGGATATGGTTGTACTTAAGGTTCTTATAATCCTATGAAGGACAGCTTAGTTTTGTTGTATCATAAACCTCCATCACATTAATAAAAATTATATACACTTGACAGATTTAAGTTTACTATGTCTTTTCATTGTGTGTAGATTTCAGTAGAGGATTCAAGTTGTGATTTTGACTATTATTATCTGTTGAGTGAATTTTAAAAGAAATGTAAACCTAACCCAGGAGAAAAGCAGATGGCTTATTAATTAAATTTTCTAATAAACTGATACGGTAGTTTCTATAATCAATTATTTACTGCATTTGAGAAAAAGTAGGTAAAATAATCCTTTATATAATCCTTTATGCAAACATAAGGAATACAAAAAAACCTGAATAGAATATCAAAAATGGAAATCATAAGGTTGGAGAGAAATGGGAATTAGCCTGAAAAATATATTATCTAGTTTGTATGATTCTCTCACCTATGAGTAAAAATACAATTGTGGACTTTCTCCCAATTTTTGTACTATGCTTGTCCATTTGCTTATGTATTCTTGGGGTTATGAATACATTCTAATCCTTTTCAAGTCATCAACTTTGGACAAATACATTTATGTTTTGTTTAAACATTGCTGAGTAGTTTTAACAGCACTTCTCTATTTGACTAGAACATAATGAGGCCTGTTTTATAACGTATGTAGTATACACCACTGATTTCAAATGCCCCGTTGCTAACTACATCACGTAAAACAACTACTTTATCACATTTTGTGAAAGGCAACATATTTACAAAGCTAATGGCATTAACTTAATGTTCTGATGTGTGAATCAATTTATTCAGGTCATAATGCCTGTGGATAGCATTTCCAAACCACCATTACAAAGATGTTATGGCAAAATAATAATCTGGTTTATTCTTGATTATTAAGTTCATTTTAAAAGTCTATCTGTTAAAATAGTATCATTAAATATTCGATGTTGTTACAGTAATATACCTAACTACTGGACATAGTGGAATACTAATCCTTAGCATTCCAGTTTTAATAACTCAGTAGTATAACCATGTACTTCCTTTTTTAAATATTGAAAGCTTAGAGTAACATTTCTCAAATTTAAACATTCAGAAAATGTAAGGACCATTCAGTTACACATCGCTTACAGTTTGTCTTCATTGAAATTCATATTATAAAATAATTATTACAGCCCCACAGATATGTGCTTTCCCATATCATTGATTTCAGAAGCCTTTTAAAATTAAGCAGGTTATGTTTCATGAATTATTTTATTATAATGTCATAAATCAATATAATTTGCTAAATAATACTATTTAATAGAAATATCAATTAAGTCAAGGGATATCTGCTCAATAAATTCTCATTTTTTGTTGCTTAAATCTCTTATTACTCTTTTCTTTTTGAATTGCTTTTATCAGACATAGTTCCACTTAGCTAAACAGATGTAAACCTCCAGAATGTTAACTACACTGGACACCTCTTAATTACTTAAATTTGAGTGTTCATGAACATTTATATTATCACTTGGCTGCATTGATGAACCAATTTTCTGTCACTGATATATTCTCACAAGCCAGCTGACGGGAGATAGCACTGCAGGAGGCAGGAGTAGAAGTGGGAAGCAAGCTGTCAGTGCATGTGAAGAGGTGGAAATGAGGTGGTGAGTCTCGCCAGTTCACTCACACGGGCTGAGATGGTGAGCAGGAAACTGCACCTCAGCACACTTCACCCAAGAAACAATATGGAACATAGTTTCTTACTGCAACATAACTATTAATATTGATCTAAAACAGAGCTATGTTGTGGTTAACAGTTTTTGTTCTACTTTTAGAGCACTATATTTTGCAACTTACTCCAAGTCCAAAGAAATTATGAATAACATATTTGAGCCAGATTCTACTCAAGTACATATGACCTCAGCTGGAGTAGCAGGTAAGGATTTTTGAATTCTTGCTTTAATCTATTGAAAAGCTTTTAATGGAATGTCTACAATAATAAATGAACCCTAAATAAGTAATAGAAATAGACAGTTATAATATAATGAAAATAGTGACTAAAATACTGTATATGAGAATCTACTGATTGTGTATGAATGCTTGCTACAAGCATTAATAGAAGATTGGGTTAGAAAGCATATTATTTTCTTCATAAGTCCAAGTTGGTGAATCAAGTTTGTAGGACTGTTCAATGATTTTGAGTAAGGGAAAAGGTGATTTGTAGCATGCAGGAGCATTACATTTCCGTTAACTCTTTAAAGAAACTGTACTATTTCCTGGGTTTACAAAACAGTGGCAGCATAATTGCCTGGAAATATACATATGCTTTTAAGAGATGCCAACAGATACATGTGCTCGCTTAAGTATGCTCCAGTGCACCATCTCCTTTTGAATCTTGATCAGTGAATAGTCCTGCTAAGCAAATTTTATGTGGAATAAAGGAGCTTCTCTTTTTTTTTCTTGATTGACAGATTTTCTATTGCAAACTTATTCATCTGATAAGTCACCTGCAATATCTGCCTTGTACACCAGCTTTTATCAGATAATTCCTCAAAGCTCATTGCCTTCATAAGAAGGCAGCAAGAAATCAAGCATTTTTTTCCTTTTGGTAGAGAGGAGGGGTAGGTAGGGGAGATAGGATATGAGAATGAGTTTCTTAGGAAACAAAGGAAATAAAAAAATATACTCCAACATTATTTACATGTTTATTAATAATAGAATTCATGGAGTTGCAATTCTGTCATAGTTATCGGTTGGTGAGTCCCATGATCTCTGAGGCATGTGATGAGAAAATGTAAGATTGTGCTATTTTAGAATAAATGTTTCAATTTATGGCTTGTGCAATATGTTCTACATGTTTGGGAGACAAAAATGCCCATATAATTAATAAGCATAGTCAACCTTCTGTCATATTATTTTGGAGAATAGAAGTATAAATTTTAAGTAGTTATTTGTATACAGGTTTTTTAAAGAAATCCATGGAAATGGGAGGGAAGGGGCAACAGTGCAATTTAGGATTCATTTAAAATTGTACATTGATTTAGAGACTGTTACCTGTCTTCTTTTTTTCCCAGAAGTTAAAAAGAAATTAAATTTCTCTTGACAAAGAACAGAGCAGAAGATGAAAATGGATTAGTAATCTTTTTTTTTACAGAAAATGACCTGTGTATTACACATTAATATTTGTTTGCAATCAGATTAGATTATCTGGTTGTCGTAATGGTTGTAAATATGTATATTTGCCCAGAATATGTAGAAAACTGATTTGTTGGCAAATTTCATATCTACACGCAAATCCAGTTAGCCTATCCAGTAGTATTTTTAATATTATGATTTGAATTATTTATATAAAAATTCTGTTTTAGATCTATTTAGATCTATTTCTTTACTTAGTTTTTCATAGCTGTCACTTTGAGACAAATATGCTTTGTTCTATGTTTAATATAAAAAGCTACCTCTTTTGAATTTCTGTGATTCTGTTGTTATTACATGAAATTATCTTGTTCATGTGCTTACAAAAAGCTACCTCTTTTGAATTTCTGTGATTCTGTTGTTATTACATGAATTTATCTTGTTCATGTGCTTACAAAAAATTGACTGGAAATAACATTCAGCTTTGCAGTTATATACCTAAACTACATGGTTGGTGAAAAAGAATCCCCTGTGCATATTGGCTTTGAAGGTAGCTACTTTCCCTTTGAACTAGCATAGTTTTAGGATGCTAGAAATCCCATAGATTGCATTTGAAATATTGTTAAATACATATAAAACTACTGACATATAATTTTGGCTGTATTGTCTCATAACTAATACAAGCAGCATATGGGGAAAATGCTAACCTTGTCATTTTTGCTTTTTAAAATGCTTACTTATTGTATTAAGTTAAACAATTAACAATTCTGCCTGCAAGATACATTTTAGTTTACAGCTACTAGTACAATTAAGAATATGTGGAAGCCTTAAGGAACAAATACCATATTAGACTTTCAGCATACAAATATATTTTAAAATCTTTCACAGAGTATGAATTCTTTCTTAACTTTCTCATTCATTACATTTTTGGTAATTTTTAATTGTTTTTAAAAGAAATGTTGTTTAATGTATTAAATCATACAGGTAATAATTTTTACAAAAGCTAAATAAATTTATTAAAGCCTAAATATTACCTCTTATTTGGCTAGTACATCTTAATATTTTGTTATCCAGTAAGAAAAATTGTCATGGATATCAAATGTATTCTTGGTGAGCAAAATAGACTAATGTACATTAACTATTCAGGCAAGCGTTACAAATTGAGAAAAATCTTGAATATTTATTCTGATCCCATTACAGAAACTAGATGAAGCACTGTAATATTGCTAAATATGACTCTTGTTGTTTTTACGTTGTTCTATGTAAGCAGCCCAACTATAACACTGCCAGATACAGATATATGCTAAGTACAGATGACATTCTGCCATTCTAGTACAGCTGTACCCCATTTTCTGTGGATGGGTAACAGGAACAGCATTATCACTTGAATACCTATTCCACTAAAAGTTTTTATATTCCTGATCAATACAATGCCTTTGCTAATTTGTTGGATATGGTATTACAAATGTGTGATGCAAATTATTTAAAAAAAAACACTGGCTTAGGTTTTCCAGGTAGTATTGGGCATAAATACAAAATGTATACAAAGCTTTTGTTTTCTTAGAAGATATTCCTTTTACACCAATTCTAATAGGAAATAGAAAAATATTACATCATGAAGAACTGTCTAGTTTTGTAATTTATTGACTTTTCCCACTAATCATCTTCTTGATGTATTTTATATAGCAACAGCAGAATTTACAGTTTTCAATTTAAAAAATTCTTTCACAATAAATCTGTTTTCTGATATAAACATCTGTTTAAACATTTGTTTTGAAAAGCGATAAATATATGGACTGTGATTTTTCTCGTACACGCACACACTCCTCTTTGTTAAAGCTTTTAATAAAGCTCAAACCCAGCTTGATCTGTAGTAGCAAAGTTCAGGGATGACTTCATATTCAGAGTGATATCTCACCATTATATTAGTTCTGATGACAAGGTTAGCATTTTAAATTATTTTTAAAACAAAGCCAAAGCAATATTTTGTGTTTCTTTAAAGTTCATAGGTAAGTATTTTATGATATAAAATGGTTAAATTGCTGCAGATGACAAAAATTTCAGTACTCAGTGCATTTTACACAACCTTTTTTTAAAATATTTGTGACCTGTATTTTTTATTTTTTTACTGTTCTAAACTTTTAAAAATTAGATCTCACCTTTTATTAAGTCACAAACCCTTCCAATGGGATTCAGTTTTGTCACATGTTTCTGATGAGGTCACTGCTTGTTGTTATGATACAGAAAAGCCTGTGTCTATTTTAGGCATTTACTGTACATTTCTCCCGTGAAAGAGTGAGATCGTGTCATCTCATGTTCCCCATCCGCAGGTCACTTCCTGCAGAAATATGGACTAACTTAAACCTCGTGAGTACTGAACTGAGCATCTCTTGCAGCCTGTAGCGTAAGAACCAGAGCTTGGGTTTGTAACCACTCTTAAAGAAACAGCTTAAGGGGAATCTATATTTATAAATTCCAATTGCATATATTGTTCACTCAGCTGTTTCTTTTGTTCAGTTTGGGGAGAGGTAGAAAAATCTTTTAATCAACTGCTATAAAATTAACCTAATTTGTTTAGTAAACTCTCTTTTTTAATAATATGCAGAATTCACACAGAAATTTCTCTTTAAATTTCAAAGTAGTTATTCACAACTGCACCTAATAACATTGCAGTTAATTGAATTCACAGCATTTTTTTCCCTTTAAAAACAATTTAGCATTACTTGTGTTCATATTGATTTATCAATTCAGTTTGTCTCACAAAGAAAGTCAGCACAAATTATTCCTGGGATCTTGTTTTAAGTGAAACATGGGGTATTTTTCCTATAAAAACCTTCTGATGTGTGTACTTGCTGTTTGCCGTGTCAGAGTTTTCAGCCAATAGCTTTCAGAATTAAATAAGTTCACAGTACAGTCCTATGCATATCTGCTCAGAAGTAAGATTTATCTGGGAGCCTTTTTCCTAGGATTTATAGGATTTTAGTCTCAAGCCATAAATTAAAACTGTATTTTTTTATTTTATTTTAAAATGATTTAAAATCACTTTCTGCACACAAAGCATTTTGTTTGGAGTACAAACACACTATGTAAAAAAGAGTGCACCTTATAAATATTAAAAATATACAAGTAGAGAGCATAATTTCAGATATCTTTTTATTGTGAAAAAAGGTTTCAGCTTAAAGTATATTATGCTGTTTTATATTGTATTTTCCAAGATAGTAGTAATTATTGTAAAATTAGAATCTAATGTTTAAACATAATAGCAAGAAAATAATTTTGTTTGTTGTGTAGAAATATCCAAGTCAGTTTAGAGCTCAAATGGGAATAAAAAATGCAGTGGAGCTTCAAACTTTTTAAAGGAAAGACTCATGAAAGAGGTGAAATAATAAACTTTTTAAAAAGTATAACATTGGGAGAATGAGTATGTTACTAAGATAACTTTATAAATATGAAAATAATTAAAATGCTTGTTCTCAAATCAACCATGAAATTAAAAATTTTGGATGGTTTCTTTTAAAATAGATTAATTTCAAAATTAATAAAATTAAATTTTATTTATACTTTTTAAGGCTATAATTTTAGAAATAATATTAACACCATTGAATGGGACTTCCTTCTGAATAGACATATATAGGATTGTGCTGTTGTTTAAGTATAATTTTGTATGCTGTGAGCAACTGTAGAAATTATCTAGAAGCTCTACATGACATTAGCAAATCAAGTTTCTACATTCTCTGGTTAGGAATGTGTGCAAAATCTTTAAAAAAGATAACCTGACTACTGACTCTAAGATCCTTATATCCATTTTATTTAGGAAGAAATTAGGATTCTGATAGCAAGAATAGTGCATTTCTTTCCAATAGAATAATAATTGGGTGGTCAGAATCTAGTAAAATTTATTTTCCTTTCTGTGTCACCTTATAAATGTTGCATTTTATATTAATCTTGTAACTGAACAGCTATTAAAAACTGCCCTTTCAGCCTTCTGCTTTCCGTGTTTTCGATTCTGCAGTGGGTGAGATAAACTTTTATCTAGTAGTGTCAGCAATATCATCTTATTGGAACTTTGAATAATTATCTTGCCTGCTTAATAAGTCACAGTATATAAATATTCACATTCCTTTAACTAATAATTTGTTTTTCTGTGTATGAGAATTTCTGTGGCCCACTTTTATTGTTAAATAATTGTCGCTCTTCTATTTTAATCAAATATTTCAAGTATTTATATAGAAGAAGGTGTCTGACTGTTGTTTAGTTAGTGTATTTTTATGATCTGCTTTGAATTTTCAATATGTAAAGTAAATTCACAGAGAATAATTTATTGATGTGGTTTAATATTATTTGCAATTTACTTTTATGGATTAGATTTAGATTTAGCTAGCCTTGTTTCAAACTGAAGGACAGATGCAAAATGAAATGTATATGAATAGAATGGTACAAGCTGAGTTTTATATGTACCTATGGTTAATAATTTTTGAATAACAAATGTATTTTTGAAATCATACAGAGTATTATTGGCCTTGTGGACTTTTAGTAATAAAATGTTGATAGATAATTATTTCTGAATTTTTACAATAGTACAAGTCAGTTTACATCTTCTTGCTGTGTATGTTGTAGTTTAGCATATTGTTGCCATGATGTTAGAAAAAATAATTTATTTTTTTAACTGTTTGTTTAGGTTTTACTGCAATCACAGTAACTAATCCAATTTGGTTAGTAAAGACACGATTACAACTTGATGCAAGGTAAAATCTCCAATAATCTCTTGAAAATATAAATAGATCGGAATGTATAAAATTGGTCAAAAGTTACATTGTAAAAAGTTTATGTAATGAACCAATAAAGTTCTATCATTAACTACTGTCCTACATCTGTTTTAAAATGAATCTGTTGACTTGCTTCCAATTGATACATTTATCTTTTTTTACTTCAGTATTTTAAGAAACACACATACATACATATATTGCATGTACCTGAAAACATTTGTTTTCGGTATCTACTTTAGATTTCAGAGAGATTCTACTAGTATGTACTCTGTACAGTATTTATACCTGAAGCTGTAAAATGTAACTGGGTATCATCATGCCTTTGCTACATGGACTGGAAATATTTGTAAGAGTTAAGATATTTTTAAATCTTTAACTTTTTTTTTTTAGATCTTGAAATGCTGTTTTAGGGAATTCTCAGTTCTTATTTTTTTATTTTGTGGTTCTATGGAACATGAATTAGAAAGAAACTTGAAGCAAATTGTTGATTGGCAATTACTTGGAGCATAGAGCCTATCAATAATACATGTTATAGTGGCATCTTTACAGTCTAAATGGCATAAAAAAAGCATAGAGAAAAGTAATCTTAAGTCTGCAATTTAAAGAAGGCTCAGAAGTAGGAACTTTTCTGCTTATGTCTTCCTGCCTTAGACATAAAGCAGTTAAGTGACTTTAGATCTCTATGTCCTAGTTCCAAAAATTTTGCTACAAAAACTTTAAGGGCTACTCCAGGCAACCACTAGAAGCCAAGACTGACTTGAAGACACCAAACTAAAAAGTTGACTTTAAAGGAGGGCTTTTAAATGAAAGAATCTTGATCCAAAATGGATCAGTCATACAGCCTTAGCTTGTAATACTGGCAATTTGATGAATAAGGGACATATTTAAAGAAGCTTTCTTACATATTTATTTGAGCACCCAGACATATAGAACTAAGATTGAAATGCTAGTCTTGATTAATATCATATGTGTGTCTATTAGAGAATATAAAAAACTATGTGACCATGACTGAACTTTGGGCACTTGGCAACAAAGCTGCAGTTACAACTGTTTGCAGTGTCCAGTGGTCATCTGGAGTTTTACAAAAGTTTTGCCAACAATTAGTGTTTACCGTTTTTTGCAAAATCATACCCATAACGAACCTTTGGTTTGAAATAGATTGACTACAGCATTCACTTAACATCTGCTGCAGAAAAGTCATAAAATCAGATCAGTCATATGACCAACCCAACATCATGCCGCCCGGAGTCCTTCGGGATTGGGCCGCCTATAAATTTATTAAATACTTAAATACTTAAATATGATGTTGTAGGCTCCATTATGGTCATTAGATAAGGACTACCAGTAAACAATAATTCTGTGCTTTGAGAGACATTGAGGCATATAGTTCGAGTTGAAATTTAATCAGGATTAATATAGTCAAATAATTTGCATGTAGGTGAAAGGCTGTATCTTTTCTTTGATCATTGATAATGTATAAATGATTGCATGAAACAATATGCAAATATGAGAATTTTACAAGCTTTCGGCCACTTTGCTGAATGGAGTATGTCATGCTGATTCTTGGTAGAATGTTATAAACTTCAGATTTCAAAGTATTTTTTATTTTTGTTTTGTTTTCCGTTTTAGGAATCGTGGAGAAAGACAGATGAATGCTTTTGAATGTGTACGCAAAGTTTATCGGTCAGATGGAATTAAAGGTTTTTACCGAGGGATGTCTGCCTCTTACGCAGGCATATCAGAGACTGTTATTCATTTTGTTATTTATGAGAATATTAAACAAAAAATCTTGGAATGTAATTCTACTCCCGGGATGGATAAGGAGGATGAGCCTGTCAAAAAGGCATCTGATTTTGTTAGTATGATGGCAGCTGCAGCCACTTCAAAAACCTGTGCTACATCTATTGCCTATCCACATGGTAAGGATTATTTGCTTAGAAAGATGGTGAATAAAATAAGAGTCCGTATATCACAGTCCGTATATTGGAACAAAACATATGTTAAAGTTATTTGGGTTAAATGATGGCCATATTCATTTTCTTTAAGAAAATGCAGTTTTCAGAAAACTGATGAAAATTACTACTGACATAGTCACCACTTACCGTATTTTCACGACCATAAGCCACACTGAAAATCCTAAAATTTGATCCAAAATCGGCAGTGCGGCTTATAACCCGGTGCGCTTTATATGTGGAAAAAGATCTCCCAGCTGCTTTGCTCCTCGCGACTGCAATAGATGTCCAGAAGCGGCTTTTGGGGCTAATGGGGATTGGATTTCCAGCTCGATAGCCCCTGTCGCTTCTGGACATCTATTGCAGTTGTGAGGAGCCGAGGAGAGTGTGGAGAAGAGCGCGCAACGGTTCTTGGCGCTCCGGGAAGCGGGAGAGGCGCGCGGTTTGGTTTCTCCTCCCTGGACGTTGCAGCAGCAGCCCCAAGCGCACCGATCCCTGTGTTTTTCGCATCGGGGCATGCTCTTGCAGCACACCCCGATGCGAAAAACACAGAGATCGGTGCGCTTGGGGCTGCTGCTGCGACATCCAGGGAGGAGAAACCAAACCGCGCGCCTCTCCCGCTTCCCGGAGCGCCAAGAACCGTCGCGCGCTCTTCTCCACACTCTCCTCGGCTCCTCACAACTGCAATAGACGTCCAGAAGCGACAGGGGCTATCGAGCTGGAAATCCAATCCCCATTAGCCCCAAAAGCCGCTTCTGGACATCTATTGCAGTCGCGAGGAGCGGCACGAAGGTTCTTGGCGCTCCAGGAAGCCCCGAAAGCAGCTGGGAGAGGCGCGCGGTTTGGTTTCTCCTCCCTGGATGTCGCAGCAGCAGCCCCAAACTCACCGATCTCAGTGTTTTTCGCATCGGGGTGTGCTGCAAGAGCATGCCCCGATGCGAAAAACACAGAGATCGGTGCGCTTGGGGCTGCTGCTGCGACGTCCAGGGAGGAGAAACCAAGCCATGCGCCTCTCCCAGCTGCTTTCGGGGCTTCCTGGAGCGCCAAGAACATTCGTACCGCTCCTCGCGACTGCAACAGATGTCCAGAAGCGTCGGGAAACGTGCGGCTTATAACCCGGTGCGCTTTATATGTGGAAAAAGTTTGAAAAATTAACGTTAATTGATACTGCGGCTTATAATCCGGTGCGGCTTTTGGTCGTGAAAATACGGTACATTATAATAATTAATTTAATTAATAATTAATTAAAATAATAATTAATATCTTTACCTCATTCTGAAAAAAACAGTGCAAGTAACAGGTTTTATTTCTTGGAAGACCATTTCAAAGAGAGGTAGCCAAAATGAAAATGGTCTCTGTCTTCTAGTCATCTGTCATTTGAGAAGACATTTGAAGGAGGACCTCAAGGGATGATCAGGTAACCTGGTCAGAATAGTTAAAGCTATTTCTTGACATACTCTTGATTTATTTTAACTGCAAGTCATTCAAGGTTTTTAACATCACTACTAGAATATGGAACTTGACCCAGAATCTGATGAAAATATGCTGATCCCTTAGAAAAGTATTGTAATTGGATGAAGGGAAGAAGTATTACATTCCTGTCAACCAATAAGAAAGGTGGTAAATGGCTTTACTTATTTTGGACATACTGGACCAATTTACAGTCTATTGGCTATTACTTTATATGTTTTGCTCCTTGAGAGATAGTAGTATGGACTAATTTAAAGCATACTCATGTCCATGAAGCTAAAGGTTATTGAATGTGGGTTGAATCAAACAGATGAAATTTGTTTCCCTGGTCTTTGCATTGTGATTGCTTATGAATATTGCCTAAAAATTGAGATTTTTATATAAAACACAGTATCAAATATGAGACATTCTCCTTTTTCTTTAATGCAGAGGTTGTACGAACAAGACTACGAGAAGAAGGAACAAAGTACCGATCCTTTTTCCAGACGCTGTCATTACTTATGCAAGAAGAAGGCTATAGTTCTTTCTATCGTGGCCTAGCCACACACTTGATAAGACAAATACCAAACACGGCTATAATGATGACTACCTATGAAGTGGTAGTCTACTTGCTCAATAGACAGCAGCACTACTATCTGACTATAGGGAAGTGAAAGACCAAAAGATTGCAATGGACCATAAACATTCTGAATGATAGCAGCTATACATATATATATCATCCAGGTATATCACCCGTATATCAACTATATAGAGATATGGACAAAGTGGAAGAATGTTGATAGGCACTCATTCACACTTCTGCTGGCTTGTCATATGGTATCTCTTGCAAGTTATTCTTAAGGACTGCATTTAACATGTCATACTTCAGTTCCTCTTACCATGTTAACTTTTTTAACTTCTATGCAGCAAGCAGCCAGGGCTTGGTGTGAGCAAGAAGAGTGTAACATGTTTTAGTGCATGGTGTAAATCCATTACTGGTTGCAGAGTTATGTTCTCCTACAGCAGTTTGAAGTCTATGTCAGCGTAAAGCAGATTCATGCTCATAACTGAAAGTCCATTTTACAATTGAAATAAAACGAAAGGTGAAGATTTACAGTAAGCTTCCCATTTTACTACCTCAATGGGTCTCAGAAGGAAATGTAAATTTCTACATTCTTCTAAAAACATGGTGATCTTCATTTTTTATACATGGGGGCAGGGCAGGTAGAACAAAATTCTAATTTTAACATCTAACCCTGGGGTTCAGTGTGCCATAGGTGCATATTTTAATAACCCAATTATTTTAAGTTTTTGCTGTACAAATAGAAGAATGTTAATAGATTTACTTTTGTTTCCCTGTATGCATCTACTGATGAATCCCAGTTAAGACTTAAAAGTATTTCTAGATTGTGTTATTTTGAACCAAGAATCAACCAACCCTTGAAGAGTGGCAAATAACTTAGTAATTCAGCATTATTTCAGACTTCAGCAAACTTAATTCTTGTAAGAATTACTTCACCTGAGCTGAAATCTGCATCAACTGAATGCCAAACTTCACGATACTTCAAGAACATATCAAAATCAAATGCTAATAGAATTAACTAAACAAATAATACTCTGTGTTCAAGCATTCCCTTGTATTTTTTATTATTTGCTTAATTTCTGGTGCATTGTGCAGAAATTGAAAAGTTAATGTTTCTTTTTTTCCCCTCAGAAAGCATAGTTCTTAAAATTTATTTCAACATTTGCACAATATCATTTGCTATAATTTAAAAGTTGATTTTCACTAACACATAGTAACTATGTTGTCTTTAACAAACACTATTTACAGTATTACAAGTAACCTATTTTAGTGTTATATATAAATTAATTATATAATACAAAAACCCTACATTCATTTTTTTTAACTACAGCCCTGCAGTTCCAAACAAATTTTCTGCCTATGAATTACTGTTTTCTAATTGAATATTTTTTTCTTTGCAAATTTAGCTAGAGATACCAGAAAACAAGCTTGTGAATTCATTTGCGGGTATTTAGTTCAAAGACAATATTCTAAAAATCTCTATCATTAGTGCATTTATTTTTTTTATTAAATAAAATTAAATAATTGTAATGGTGCAATCCTACTCTTGCCTATTCAGGAGTTACAAAGAATGTAGAAAGATTTATTTCTAAGTCAGTTGTTTCTAAATACAATTATAGCTTAAAGTTTATTTATGGCAACTGGCTTAAATCATGGTTTGTTCCCTTTGCTATTGTATATATTTTGTTACTGTATAATACAGAAAAGTGAAAGATGGGGGCAAGAGGAAGACTTAAAATTTATTTCTATAAACTTCAAAAATAATTTTATTGCAGGCTAATGTACAATAATGCAGGGATATTGAGAATATAGCCAACTGTCAAAATAGTTTCTCCCTGGTTATTCTGTAGCAGATACGTTTCCTATAGACTTGCAATATTTAGTTTGATGGTTGTATTAAAATGTACCTCTTGTTACAAATCATTCTGCTGGGTCTTTTTAGCAGGAAATAATTTTCTTTAATGAGTCTGATCTTGCTATACATGTAGTCCTTGACTTACGACCACATTTGGGGCTGAAATTTTGATTGCTAACCAATGTAGCTATTAAGCAAATCTGACTTCTCCCATTGACTTACTTGTTAGAAGCTTGCTAGGGAGTTGAAAATCATGATCACATGACTGTAGGATGCTGTCTCTGTTGTAAATGTTCGAATTGTGATCAGGTGATTTGCAGGGATGATGTGATGTAACTTCAAGGACATACTATAAGTCATTTTTTTCAGCACTGTTGTAACTTCAAACTATCATTAAATGAATGGTCATAAGTTGAGGACTAGCTGTATTAATTTAATAAATATGACAGATACACTCAATAGTTGAAGATGAATGAAGAAAACTACCATTAAACGAACAGATTCCCCAACAAATTTTCATCTGAACAAATTTCTTGCTTGTAAATATTAGTGACAAAAATGTTATTGGTAGTAAACAATAGGCAACAAATACTTGCTGTCTTAAATGATAAACTTGAGTAATAAAACTTGGTTATGAAGAAATTTCTAGAAAAACTGATTTCATATATTTCTATTTCTACACTCAGGTAGATTCAAATAACCCAGTCCCTTCTCCCCCCCCCCCTCTGGTCCCCTCCCCTTGTACAATCCCCTTTAACATCATATGATAGCATTCCAACAACAATCGTCCAAAGATAATGAATCAGAGAACTTTGGGGCAAGCTTAAAATGTAGGTAAAATCATGATTCTAATATGATACAAGTCTTTAAAAATGTAATTTCAAAATCATAAGCTATTCTAGCACATCAGCTTTATGACTCCACATTTCTATTGTTCATTATAAAGTAGATCCCACTCATTACATGATCATGCAGCATTCTGGTAATGCAGTTGCTTAAGGCACACGTGACTTTGCTCGATGAATAAAGCCTCTTTTAGCTAACACATATTTGAGCATAATTGAAAACATTGTTATATAAACTTTTGGTAAAATTTTTATAATCCACCTTCAGAAAAATGCATTTGATTATGATAGGTATATTAAGAATTAGGAAGGTGATGAATGAACAAATTAATTGTAAGCATTTTTACTGTCACTGCCATTTTATATATGCTATGATATAAGTGCTGGAATATCTAGGTTCAAAGGAGAAATAGTTATGTGTGTGTTGTTGTGTTGTGTGTGTGTGTGTTTTGGCCTTCATGTTGTGCTTGTCAGCAATTCTTTACACAACTTCCTTGTTTCCTTACTACTTAAGGCAGTGACTACAGAATCCCAGAAAAAAATGTTTAATTTAAGAAGGTAGTGAGAGTTGTAATATTTTTGTTTTTACATCTCTACTCCTAGTAGTCTTTTATTAGCAGGTTACTTGCTAAATATGAATGTACGAAACCTATTTAGTTTAGTGTTTCTCAACTTCTACAGTTTTAAGGCGTGTGGACTTCAACTCCCAGAATTCCAAAGCTCAACATGCTGGTTGCAGAATTCTGAGCAGTGAAGTCCTTACATCTTAAAAGTTGCTGATATTGAGAAACACTCCCTTCACCCAAGTTTAATCTTGATAACCTTCAGCAAAGTTGCCTTAATGAGCTCTCCTAACTTCATCTCGAATTCAGATTAAGAACCTCAAGCGAGATTAAAAGAAGCAGAAATCTCATGGAATACTTGCAGAAAGCTCCCTAAAGGGTATTCTCCTGCCAAAGGAATGTTGATACCCAGCCCCCACTCTTGCGTTGAAATAAAAAACAAAAAAAATCAACAAAAACATTAGTGTATTTCCCCACATCTTTTTGATAATTTGAAGAAAAGACTATACATTTTCCAGGTACTAGTCTTTTATGGCTTTTTGATCTTTGCATCCAACTTTGAATTTATAAGATGGAACTAATAGAATTACCCATTTTGTTCTAGGCATATAAAATTTGGTTAAATAATTACATAATATGAAGATGATATAATCCTCAATTGTGTGGTTATATTCCTGAATATCTTTTTGAATGAAAGAATGAATTTAAAACTTTTTTAAAAATTATGATTCTTCCATGTGCGCAATATACTTTGGAACTTGGTAGCATTCATCTGAATAATGACAAGACATACCCAAACAGTAAAATAAGAAATCAGAAGGTGTCTCATAGCACCTTTAGCTGACAAGTGTATTAAAAGGCATACATTTTTGTGAGCTATAAATGAGCTTGTTCTACTAGATGTCTGATTTTTGGCTGTGGTAGATACTGTAAATACAACTCTCTTAATAGAATGTAACCAGAAGGTGGCACTACAGTAATGCCAGTGCCAGAAGTGTATCTGTGTATGTGTACTCTCATATCTATAACTAGCACAGAAAGAAGCCATAGTAGATTCTGTCATAAAACTTGCACTTCTCAGATTTTTATTACTCTGCGTAAAATGCCATTAAATCAAGGAATAACTTGTAGGTTTCTCATATAACGTTATTTTCGAATTGTAAGCAATGTTTCCTTAAGCATACATAAATCTTTCGACTCAAATTTGACACCCTTAAAAGATAAAACAGCTAATGTGACATTTTCAGTAGGCTGGTTATCAATCTAAAATTTTATGTGAAATGGTTATTATTCCCCCATACAAAAAAAAAAGTTTGAGATTGCATGTGAGGTACAAAGTGAACTGCTGTACTCATACCTAGCAGGTTTCCAGTGCTTTCCTTTCATCTCAGAAAGCATAAAATGCACTTATTAAAAGTTAATTTATCATTGAAATGTAGTTTTATGCCTACCTAATACTGTAATTTTAAAACTGATGTAAGATATTGTGACCTCTCATTTTTAACTCTTTTAAGTCTTTATGATATAACTGCAGCCTGTAATCTGGAAAATATTTTGTTTTCATCAGGTTTTATAAATTGTACAATCTAGCAGAATAATGATGATGTGTGCCTATATATGTTTGCTACTTTAGAATTGAAATATTTATCTTTTGATAAATACCTGAAGTCCAATTTCAGGGTTTTTTTATTTTATGTACAGAAAGCTTGCATACCCTCTATATGTGAAAGTGGTTTTTCTAGAGCTCTTGTTGTTTACAAAGTCAGACATTCTACCACTCCTACAAACTTTTGTTTTTAATTCTTTCATACCATATTTTTGGCTGTCAAATACGTGCTTTGAATACTTTTTGTATTTATGCCGCAATGGCAACATTTTGTTTGGACTGCTCAAAACTTCAAAATAAAATAGAGTTTATTCAAACCAAATAGACTTCATTAACTTTTTTAAAACACAAAGAAAAGGGTGTTTCAAGTCGGGGGAAAATGTGATTGTTTAAATTATCAGAGTGGGACAAAAACATTGGTTTTGGAATAAAGTTCACAACATACAAGAGAAGACTATAAAAAATAATATGCTTTTGGGTAGTATATTTTACCATTATATTTTTTTCTTCAGGTCTTGTTTTTTATGAATAAATATCTTCTAAGCCAGTATTTCTCAATCTTAGCTACATTAAGATATGTGGACATCAACTCCCAAAATTCCTCAGATAATTGTTGAAGCTCCCACATATTAAAGGTGATGCAGTTGAGTTACACCACGCTTGATAACAAACAATATTTTAGGATTTCAAGATTTCAGCTATAGGTGGAAGGATAACAGTTGCATTCCAGATTTACCCATTATAAAAAGGATGGCAATCATAACACATGAATGTATCTCAACATCATAGATAACTATCACCACAACTAGGGTACCAGAAAAGATACCACTGTGGGACTATCATCTATACTAGATATATGGCAATCACTAATATTATGTATAGAATGTATAACACGTTTTCCAAGATCAAGGCAAGATCTAAAATTCAGTAGGAGTTCACAGTACACAGAAAATGCCAGGATTAATTTATTCCACAAAGAAAACTGGGAAATATTCTAGTCTGAAATTGCAGAGAGCTCTGCCATCCAGTGTAAACAATATTGAGCTACAAAGGCCAATGGTCTGACTCAGCATAAGGCAGGCTCCCATGTTCCACATTAGAACAACGTATCCTTTTCCTGACAAGTGAGGTGAGAAATTGCTGAAAATCAAGTGTTGCAAGAGTACATTACAAAAACTGCTTCTGTAGCATATAAGAAACGAACATATGCAAGAAAAACAAGGTTCAGTGATGCTTGTTAGGTGTTACCTTATGGGTTTGCCTTTTCTTCTGCTTTACAATTGCTGCAAATATCCAATTACATTAATTGGATTTTAAACAATTTTCTAATTTTGAAGGGATGTATCAAGTACTACATGTACTTACCATTCTAGGTAGCAGTGATAGATGCATTTTTCAGTTTGTAAGTTTATCTGAAATACTGGGGAGCATTTCACTTCCTGCTCTCTGATATTGTACATGATAATCTGGAGCGTTCTAGAAATAGAATAGAATTGGATAATTATTTTACATTATTTTCCTGTAGCACCTTACATAATCAGAGGGGACAACTATTCTGTTTCCATAGAATATAGGAACTTAAATCACTGGATCATTATTTTCCATTCCCATGTTAAAATTAAATATTTTTATAAATATCTAATATATATTGCTGCCAAAAATTGCAAATAAGTTTGAATTCATTCCGTGGAGAAAGTCATGATTTTAGACCACCTATAGTATAACTAAATGGTTGTCATTTTTGGCCGCTTGGTTATCATAATAGATCATTTATGTTGGAAATAATTTAAACCATATTCTCCAATTTTGAAGCATATCTAGTGTCTGCCTTACTAGAAATCCCTTAAGCAATTTGGGAGTAATTCAATCCCTGAAAAGGTTTGGAAGTAGTTCTACTAGGAAATAAATCCCTTACAATATTTTATCATACATATTTTATAGGCCTGGAAAAGAGAAATATGGGAGAATGATAAATTTGTGGTTTAAGCCAATACCTGTGAAAACTGCTGCATAAAATTGTCATGAAAATTTACTTCCCTGGGAAAAAAGCGTACACAACTGCCTATCCAGATAGTGAAAGTTAAAAATAGGAATAATTATATTGTACTTGAATTATATTGTACTATCCATCAGTGTAATTCCTTTCAAAAAGCCATGAAAATGCAAGCAGTGTTTAGTTAAAAATGGTATCACTTACAAACAGAACAAGGAAAAATCAACTAAGTTCAAAAATGGAGAGAGAGAGATGATGGATCGCAGAAAATGAGAATGTGGCAAATAGTACCATTGCAATATACAAATGAAATTAGAAAAATTAGAATATCGTGCAAAAGTTCATTTATTTCAGTAATTCAACTTAAAAGGTGAAACTAATATATGAGATAGACTCATTACATGCAAAGCAAGATAGTTCAAGCTGTGATTTATCATAATTATGACGATTATGGCTTACAGCTCATGAAAACCCCAAATCCACAATCTCAAAAAATTAGAACATTACATCAATCAATAAAACAAGGATTGTACATAGAACAATATCGGACCTCTGAAAAGTATTAGCATGCATATGTACTTTGTTTGGGCCCCTTTTGCAGTAATTCCTGCTTCAATGCGGGTGGCATGGAAGCTATCAGCCTGTGGCACTGTGGAAGTGTTATGGAAGACCAAGATGCTTCAATAGCGGCCTTCAGCTCTTCTGCGTTGTTCTGTCTCATGTATCTCATCTTTCTCTTGGCAATGCCCCATAGATTCTCTATATGGTTCAGGTCAGGCGAGTTTGCTGGCCAATCAAGCACAGTAATCCCATAGTCATTGAACCAGATTTTAGTGCTTTTGGCAGTGTGGGCAGATGAAAATAAAGTCAACATCCCCATAAAACTCATCTGTGAAAGGAAGCATGAAGTGCTCCAAAATCTCCTGGTAGACATCTGCGTTGACCCTGGACTTAATGAAGCACAGTGGACAAACACCAGCAGATGACATTGCTCCCCAAATCATCACAGACTGTGGAAACGTCACACTGGACTTCAAGCAGTGTGTGCCTCTCCATTCTTCATACTCTGGGTCCTTGGTTTTTGCAAATGAGATACAAAAGTTGCTCTCATCAGAAAAGAGGACTTTGGACCACTGAGCAATAGACCAGGTCTGTTTTTCTTTAGCCCAGGTAAGACGCTTCTGACGTTTGTTGTTCAGGAGCAGCTTGACAAGAGGAATACAACATTTGACATCCATGTCCAGGATCTGTCTGTGTGTGGTGACTCTTGATGCACTGACTCCAGCCTCAGTCCACTCCTTGTGAAAGTCCCCAACACTTTTGAATGGCCTTTTCCTGACAATCCTCTCCAGGCTGCGGTCATCCCTGCTGCTTCTGCACCTTTTTCTTCCACATTTTTCTCTTCCACATAACTTTCTATTAATGTACTTTGATACAGCACTTTGGGAACATCCAACTTATTTTGCAATTACCTGTTGAGGCTTTCCCTCCTTATGGAGAGTGTCAATTATGGTTTTCTGCACAACTGTCAGATCAACAGTCTTTCCCATGATTGTGATTCCTACCGAAACAGACTGAGGGACCATTTAAAAGAACCCTTTGCAGGTGTTATGGCTTAATTAGCTGATTAGAGTGGGACAATTTGAGCCTAGAATATTGCACCTTTTCACAATATTCTAATTTTCTGAGATTGTGGATTTGGGGTTTTCATGAGCTGTAAGCCATAATCATCAGAATTATGACAAATCACGGCTTGAACTATGTTGCTTTGCATGTAATGAGTCTATCTCATATATTAGTTTCACCTTTTAAGTTGCATTACTGAAATAAATGAAATAAATTTTTGCATGATATTCTAATTTTTCGAGTTTCACCTTTATACTGAAGCTATAAATATGAAATGTATAAAAACTGAACAATATTGCTATTCTACAATTCTAAGATGCAAACAGGTTATGGGAATGGTGAGTGTAGGAAAGTTCTTATCACCTAAAGTAGAGAAGAGATGCATAAAATACTGACTTTAAGCCTTCAAAGCTTCTAACAGCTTTCTCCAGGCTATTAAGTGAATTGGGGATCTTCTGTATAAAATATATTTACTAGTTGCCATGCACAGCTTTGTACCATTTTCATCTTGCCTTAACTAGCTTTTCCTGATAGTTCCCCCCCCCCCAATTTTGGTTCATTTGCTTTTAAAAGTTTAAATAGTTCCTCTTATTTTCTGCTCTTAAAAGCTTTATTCCACTAATTCAAGGATGAGAGGCTTCCAGGAATTAATTCCTTCCTTCCTTCCTTCCTTCCTTCCTTCCTTCCTTCCTTCCTTCCTTCCTCCCTCCCTCCCTCCCTCCCTCCCTCCCTCCCTCCCTTCTGAGATTCTGGCTGCCAGCTTGTTATGGTCAGGCAAGAATGAAGTGCATTGTGTAACATCTAGAACCACCATTATGAAGTTACAGGAATAATAGTCAACTGTATATAATTTGCTTGTATAAATTTCAGTGAAAATCAATTTCAGTCTTTGGCATCTTGGTTGAGAACTCTTACTGAAACACTGTAGGATCATAAATATTTTTTTTTCAGAAAGGAAGAATATTTTTCTGATTTTTTCCCCAGAAAAAAATGTGCCTTAAGAAAAAGGTCACTGAACTGTGTTAAAAAGCTGCTATGTCCCACTATAGTCCTGGTTACTTTCCAAATACAACAGAGTCAAGGATATGATTTCTATGGTCCTTTTCATGCATACGTACATTCAACAGGTTTAGCACAACCACTAGTTTGGCATTCATTGTGAATATTTTATTGATACTACTGTAATTTATTTTGGCTGATTTATATGTATTGGTTACTAATGTTAGTGTCTAGCATCTGAATTGTTACTTTAATTAAACTGTTGATATATTTTGTTTAAGAATTATCTAACTGTGGCTTATTTGATGTGATTACTTTGAATACCCAATTCTTAGAATTTTGGAAATGTGCTACATGGCCTGAAATCAATGTATATCTCAAGGGAAGTGTATCAAATTCTATATTAACAAACATTTTATGTTGTTTAAACAGACCAGCCAGTTATTAACCTAATTTATTTACACAATTTATAATAAAAGGCAGCAATAAATGTTTTAATGTTAAAAACCTCATTAAAAGCTGCATAGAAGTTCAAGTATAGCAAAACAAGACAGTAAGGTGCTTTTTCAAGAGCCAACTTTCTGGTTCAGAAAGTTCAGTTGACTTTTGAAAAAGCACCTTTGCGATAATCATGACCTGGATGACTGAGAATCTCCATAGACAAGACAGTGATTTGTGATCTAAATAATAATACTGGCCTTCTTGTCTATTCATTTAGAATAGGGCTGTCAAACTCCAAGCCCCTGGGCCAGATGCATCACGAACTGGCCATGCCTATGCCCAGTTTAGCGAAAGGGGGGGGAGTCCCGATTCGTCACGTAATGCCACCATAACGACAGAAGTTTGACACCTCTGATTTAGAAAATGCACCTCCAGTTTCCTAAATGTTCTGAGAAGCTCAAAATTGTGAGGACAATAGTTTTCTCTATGCAGATAGTCCTCGACATATATACATTAGTGACTGAAGTTACAATGGCCCTGAAAAGTGACTTAGAACTGATCATTGCACTTACCACTTTGCAGCATCCCGTTGCTCACATGATAAAAAAAATCAGGTGCTTGGCAACCAGCATGTATTTAAAAAGGGTTACAATGCCTGGGTGAGGGACATGCTGTGTAGGGGGACGAAAAGGTCACGCACGCGCATGCATGAGGGATGGGGGCATGGGGGAAGGTATTGCACATGCATTATGGTTGTGCATTATTATTTAATTCGTTGCATTATGGGTGTGCAATTACACTTTCGGCATGCAAGGACACAAAGGTTAGCCATCACTGCCCTAGAGTCATGTGATCATCATTTGCAACTTTCCCAGCTGGCCTCCAACACACAAAGTCAATGGGACAAACGAGTTGCTTCATGACCATGTGATTCATCTTATGGTAAATAATTAATTAACAACAGAAGTGATACACTGACCAACCATGGGAAAAAGGTTACAAAATCTGGTGTGACTCAATTAACAACCACTTTGCTTACAATAGAAATTCTGGTTCCATTTGTGGTTTTAAGTTGAGGGCTACCTGCAGTTGCTCTCCAGGTTTCTACCTAACCTACACTTGCAATATTTGAAGATAGCTCTTGTAAGTAAAAAGAAATGTACAACTTTTGGACTGCAAAAAGTGTTTTCTGAAATCCTAGAAAATTCTGCCAGTACTGAATGGAACAATTGTTTGAACAACCCTTGATGGAAACTTTCTACATCTTCTAGGCTATGATAATTATGTTGCATTTTGCATACTACTCACAATATATGTAATGACTTACAATTACTGTATAATAGCAATGTAATTTATAATAATCAAAAATGCTTTTTCACTAACTCAAAAGAGTATGTGTGCATGTGTGTGTGTGTTATAATTTGGTATTAAATGTGATAAAATCTTTTTTGTGATTGATATACATAATATGCTTACATTCTATATTTTTAGATTTGAGCTTGTAAATTACATATGGTTGGTTTGTAACATGACACAAATATGAATGAGAGGCCCTTTTCCTCAGCCTAGGACACATCGCAGATTTACTCTTGTGGGGAGAAAATTAGACAAAACTCCATATCCATTCATAGCACCTTAAGCTCATAGGGAAAAAGTGGGCTTTAAATCCAATCAATAAAAAATATTGAACAGTGTAGAGAGTTGTTTTAATGATAGTTATGGTATTTTTCTCTTTTGTGAAAAATCTCTGAACCAACAATAAATTCTAAGTAGCTTTTAATCCTGGGGGAATCAGAACTGTCAAGCTTTTCACAATAAAATACAAGATTCTTACAAAGTCGTGCTTAATCAGATTTAGGGAAAGGGAAAGACATGTGGTTTATGTTGACAACTGGTTATATTCATTTTAGTACCCAATTTTATCTCTAAGTTTCCAGGACAGGAATTAATTCTCTGATAATAGTGAAATTGGAAAAGATAGATAGCCCATAGATAAATGGCAATTCTGAGATTGTTTCATAGTAGGACTAAGTCCAATTATAACACTATTTCATATTTCTGATCAATTTCCCAACCTAGTTTAAAAGACTTGATCAATCTGATTCCCTTAAAATACTTCTGGCTTCTGTTTTCCTATTCCAGTAAAAAAAATATATGGAACAGTTATTTTAAGAAGACCAGATTGGAAAAGATTCAGTGAGGCCTGAGAGTTTTCAAATCCCTTCCATTTTAAGTTCATTCTTAGATATTGTGTTTTTTTTTTACTATTACATTTATATACGATTTGATGCAAATTTACATGAGCTTCCAAACTCCCCATGGATGGGAACCAGCTAAAATGACTTGCTATGAATAGATTGTTTATTGAGGATATGAAGCAGTTTACATAAGTGTTACTTCTGTCAAAGTTTTCGCCGATTTCTGTTATTGAGAGATGCAGTTGATACAATTAGGTAAAGGTAAAGGTTCCCCTTGCACATATGTGCTACTTGTTCCTGACTCTGAGTGGCGGTGCTCATCTCCATTTCAAAGCTGAGGAGCCAGTGTTGTCCGAAGATGTCTCCGTAGTCATGTGGCCAGCATGAGTAAATGCTGCAGGTGCATGGAATACTGTTATCTTCCCACCAAAGGTGGTCCTTATTTTTCTACTTGCATTTTTACATGCTTTCGAACTGCTAGGTTGGGACAAATAATGGGAGCTCACCAAAGGTGGGTTCCTACCAGTTTGCACCTATTCAGTAGAAACGGTTCGCCAAATCTACCGAACCGGTTAGAAGAGGTTCCACCAGTGGACCCGGAAAGCAGGCCACACCTACAGAAGAGGTTTCAAAATTTTTTGAAACCCACCACTGGTCCTTGGATATGATTATTCTACACTATCATGCTCATATTTATAAAACTTAGTGCCTCTGTGAAAGGTAAGGATGACTACTGCATTTGTGGTGCAATCAGAACATTGCGTGTGTTGAAGATGTTTTAACGCAAACCAAAGATGCCTTTTAAAAAACAAGTTTACATCATATTCTTATGCATGCCGGTGCTGTGTGTGAGGTAATTTAAGGTGGTTCTGACAAGTGTCGTTGGCATCTTCATTCCGGTCACATGGGCAGCAAGCCACTCCCATCCGGTCACATGGGCAGCAAGCCACTCCCACAAAGGAGGCCACACCCACAGAGTAGCTTCGAACAATTTTTGAAACCCACCACTGGAGCTCACGCCATTACACGGCGCTATGGATTCAAACAGCTGAACTGCTGAACCATTGACAAGCTCAGTGTCTTAGCCACTGAGCCACTGCAACCCTTTGACAATTAGTCCTAGGCATTTCCTTCTTTAATATTGAGCCCGATGAGCCTTTTCCTTCTGTGACATTTATTTATTTAGAATATGGTATCCTTCTCTGACAAACCAGAAGTGATGAAAGAAAGCTAGAATGTAGGTAGGAGCTGAAAATACGAATTAATACATGAAAATTCACCAGTTATAAGAGGAGCTTCATAGTATAAGAGCAATCTAGGTTCTTGGTAACTAGCCCAGATTTCTGACCATTGTAACATCCCACAGTTACATGATTGTGAATTGCAAACCTCTATGGTGCTTCCCAAAAACAAAGACATTGGAAATTCATCAGGAAGTCAAAAGTCATGATCACATAGGTTACTAATGCTTACTAATAGTAACTGGGGACTGCTGCAGCTGTCATTGCTAAGTGGCATAGTCACATGAAGTCATGCTTTATAACCGCATCTGAGGAAACTGATCCCAATTACCATAGTTAAACAGCTAACTGTATTTTTTTTAAAAAAAATAGGTGTACTGTGTGTTTGGGGTTCAGCATTCCTTTCTGATCAAAATCCACTTCTTAGGGCTTTACAGAGGAAGGCTCCTTTAGAAGGACTGAATCTGCTCGGAAGCACAAGATGAAATAGCCCTTGAAAAAAGGAGAGGAGGCAGGCCCTCTACTAGACATACTAGATAATTGGAACAGAGGCACCTGCCTGCAATGAAATGAAAGAGAGCAGACAGGCCATTCAGCCTCACTTGCACAATCAATGGTTGAAAAACATTACTTTTCATCCAAGGCAGGAAAAGATAAATAAAAGTTGCCTTGTCAGCAGACTAGCCCTAAGCTGACAATGTGCATTTTTGTCCTTCAGAAATGATAGTTGCATTGCCCTTGTACTGGAGCAAAGAGTCTTTGCGAGATGAATTTTTAGAAAGTGAAACGTATTTTGCTTGAAAATATCTCTACATGTTCAAAAAGAATATAGAAGGAAGCTGAGATATTACAAATATTTAGGAAACTAGAGGGGATTAGAATAGTTTATTAATTGATTTGTCTTACGACCTTATTAATAAAATGTAAGAAAAAATAAAATACAGTCTGGGATTAAATAGATAAAATGAAATACAGAGATAAAATACAAGGACCAGCAGTCAGATAAATGCATCTCATTTAATCTTATGCAACAAAATTTCATTTTAATGTATGCTGAATAGTGTATATTCAAAGTGACAATAAAGTTAGTCTAAGTCTAGGGTACTCAATTTGTTCGATGTATAAGGATTTTTTTTTTCATTCATTTTCCCTTTATTTGTATGCCGCCCTTTTCCCTGGGGGGACTCAGGGCAGCTCACAGTTCAAAAAAAAAGGGGGGGGGGAGGACAAACAATTTCTAACATAAGGACAATACACCATTATTAAAAACACAACAGTCACACAATTCGAGTGGGGTTAGAATCTTAACCCCAGGCCAGCCGGGATAGCCAGATCTTTAGGGCGGCACGGAAGGACTGGAGGGTGGTGAGGGTCCAAATCTCCACAGGGAGTTCATTCCAGAGGGTCGGAGCAGCCACCGAGAAGGCTCTCCTCCGGATCAGGATCAGGACAGTGGTGGGATTCAAAAAAATTTACTACAATTTCTGTGGCATGGCTTGGTGGTCGTGGCATGACTTGGTGGGTATGGCTTGGTGGGCATGGCACAGAAAGGATACTGCAAAATCTCCATTTCCTCCCGATCAGCTAGGATTCAGGAGGCAGAGAATAGATGGGGGCAGGGCCAGTCAGAGTTGGTATTTACCGGTTCTTTGATCTACTCAAAATTTCCACTACCAGTTCTCCAGCAACTGGTCAGAATCTGCTGAATACCACCTCTAGATCAGGATACCTGGATAATTGTAGCTAAATAATGTATATAATCTTTGGTATTTACTTTGGTCCGTGCAGCTTTTTAAATGATTTTCCACAATTCTGTGTTGGTAAAAGCCATTCCTAAATAAGTAAAACAACTCACTTGTTCAATAGGTTCCCAATTATCTGCTGGTTATATTTCACACTTTCACATACTTAAATATCATCACTTTAGATTTTTTTGTTTTAAAAAAGGACGCAGTAGATACTTTTTCAATAGTAAGTTAGGGAATAATATCACCCGTGCCTTCGTATTTTAATGTTTTATGAATGGCAATGGTAGTTATGAATTGCTATTGGTAGTAATTCTGAGTAAGTGACTATAGTACAACATAGAACAAAGTGATTGTTTAACCCTTGTATATTGTGTAAACCATAATTAATTAAATTTGCACAATTTATTAACATCATCTGGTAAAATGCATACAACCCATAATAAACAGTGCAACTTATTTTGGTTTAGACCTATATAAACATGATAGCACACTGCTTTTAATTTTAGATACCATTCTAGCAGTGTTCGTGAACACAAATATATTTCTGCAGTTCTCTTCCTTCATATATACAAAGTTGCCTTAGCCTGTTATTTTCTGAAAATCTAAAAGATCTACACTAGAGCTTCCCCACTGGATATAGATACTTAAGAGAAAGAAAATACGATTGTGCGTAGTAATATCATTGAAAGAAAAATCACAAACTTTTAGTAGGTGATTTATTTTCTATATATTTTTCAGAGAACTAAAACTTTGCCTCCCTCTCATAAATACATATGTATGTCAGTATAGACAGTTCCAAAGTGATAGATTAGTATGCCAGATTCCCACCAGTCTTATTTCAAGAAGCTAAAGAGAAATAATTTTTGTACTACTTTGTACTTTACCTTCCGTCTATCTTTTACTGTAAATCTTACCATGCCTCCTTATACTTCAAAGGAATAAAGCAAATTTGAAGCCCCAGAGATCACTAGTGTCAGATTTTATTGGAGGCTGACTAATGATGGAGATGCTGGACTCAAATAACAGTGGATATATGGATGGAAAATGTTTTACTTTGTTTTACCCAGAATTAGAGAATAAGAGCTTTGTCACTAAGACTGGAAATCCACCTAACTGACCCAGTCCTAGAAGAACAAGCAGCAGTTGTAGAAGAGCATGGAGACAACCTTGAAGAAGGTACATGGCAGCATTAGAAAAACATGTATTCAGTTGGAAAAACATGAATGTGTGAGGAAGGAACTCAAGATTAGTCCACCTTGACTCTCATGGGATTAGAGGGAGGGAAATAAAAGTCTGTCAAGATTTAGATTCTGTTGTTACAGCCTATATCAGTGAAGTACAATTATATTATTTTGGTGATTATTTCCTCATCATTTTTATCTCAAATGAATAAAGTTAAGTTAGCAAGGAATGTGCCAAGTGTGTATTAATGTAAATGTTAATTATTAGTTCATAATCATCCCAGCAGTTATATGAGGATGGAAAGAACCACACTATTAAATTCCATAGTTGACAGATCTTGCTCTAGTCATAGGTTTTTGAACCAGCGCTGATGACAGCTTGGAGGCCCAGCAGACAATCATAGGGAGAGCTTGAATTGATGGAGCCAAAGAAGGAGAGGATATAGCAACCTCAAGTGATAATGCACTGTGGTTCAAAGAGAAAATACTACTTTACTGCAGGAACAGCTAAGCATGACTTAAATCTTCCTCAAGAATAGAGTAGAAATGAGATGAAAATTCATCATGGGAACATGACAGAAAAGAGATGCTGCTAGAACATATATCTGCTATTGTTGGGTACAGACTACCTGAATTATACACAGAATGTGAATTATGAGCTAAATATAATAGGATGTACAGTATAAGGTTTCTGGCATTACCAATATTTCTTCAATGAGAACTTGAAAAAGTTGAAGCAGAGAAAACGCAATACAAACTAAAATGCAAATGGAAGGCATCATGTAGCAACTGCATACATTATTGAAGGCTTGAGACAATTAGCCCAATATTTATAATGGTTTGTAAAATGTAGAACCTTGCATTTAATGTGCTTTTCCTAGACTAAAAAAGAAAGAAAGAAAAAATCTACCGCAAGGCTGAATGCCACTCATATCTATAGCCCACTCTGTAGTGATAATCAGTCTCAATTTTTTGAACATTATATTTCACAAAACAATTCTTATCAAAGAACCTCAATTCCATCTTGGTGGGGAAAAAGCCCCTTCTTCCACCAAAAGACATTGAAGTGAAACCTTGTTTTAACAAACTACTTCAGGATGTTCTTTACTTATGAATATCTGTTAAATGGGAGAGTATGTTATTTGTGTCAATTACCATCATGTCAGTTCAGTAATGACTTAATTTGCATCATTTGCAAATTAGTATGCAAGGATATGTTTCACAGAATTGATTTGCTCTGTGTAAAATCCATTGCAGTAAAGCTGATGAACTGAGTTCCGC